>NW_008607296.1:0-655 GCF_000691845.1 Merops nubicus | reverse complement strand
CCCCCCCCCCCCCCCCCCGGGTCAGATGCAAGAAGAGCTCCCCACTGTCACCTCAACCACCCGCACCCAGCACAGCTCACAGCAGCCCCAAGTCACCACTGCTGCCTAAGCAGAATTGGTCAGAAGGACCAACAGGAGCAAGACTTGACAATCCCTGTCTGATGGTACTTCACCAAACTTTAGTCCCCACAGGTGCCAGCCTTCCAGAAAAGCGGTGGGGAGCCGCGGACAGCACCCACGTGCTGCTGCTGCTCCCTCACGTCTTGCAGGGCACAACGCTCGAAGAGAAAACCCGTTTGAGCCGAACATTGAGATTCGTGTTTACTTCACTGTAAACACTCCCAGAGCTGTGAGACTATGAGATCTGCTTGCAGAGGTCAGAACAAACGGAAACAGAAGCCAAACAGACCACAGGGCAGCCAAAGTGTTTGCTGCGAAGTTGCCTTTAGACTAGAGCTACTTTATCTGCACCAGGGGCACCACCACGTGCCTTGCTGGACAGGGGGGCAGCACAATTTCGCTTTTGGGGGTATTTTTATGGCCGAGCCCGTGTGGCGGCTGCCGAGGGTGGGCTCCGCCTTGCTTAGCGCCCTGGGCACACCTCTCCGCCCCACACGCCGCCATCCCCTTTGCACTCACTGAGCGCTCCCGGCGA
>NW_008607295.1:6221-6991 GCF_000691845.1 Merops nubicus | reverse complement strand
CACCAGCACCCCCAAGTCCCTCTCTTCTGTCAGTGTCAAAAAGCCTCAAACTGCACTATTGCTGCTGCTCCATCATTTCTACTGTGTCAAGAGAAAGATTAGACTTCCAGAATCAACTTTCAGAGAAATAAGTCTTTGCATCCAGAAGTCTTTCTCACTTTTCTATATGACCTCCAGAGACCTGGGTACCGTTTCAATGCTCTATAAATAACAATCTGTTTTACTTGTATTAAATTTATTAGCAATGCATGTGATAATTTGTATGCTAATAAGATACAGATCTCAGGTTCTTTGCAGCCTACTGTCCTCAACCCCTCTACTACGAAGGTTAAGTGTCTTTGCTGTGCTTCTTTGTATTTCGTGTGAATTGGTGGGAAGGTGAGTTTTAGGCATTGATTCAAATGGCAGTATGTGGAACTGTTGCTATTCATTTTAGTTTCAAAAATGAAAAAGTGCTTACAAATACATTCTTCTGTTTCCTTTAGCACATGTACAACACATTTTAGATTTCTTTTCATATTGTAATGCTTTGTAGTGTTTATGTCTTCATGTCTTTGCTCTTTTTAAAGGGAGTGGCTATTTCAAGTAATCCGCTGCTGATCTTGTAGCTTTATAGAGCGGGCAAGGTTTTCAACAACAAATAAAGGAAGCCTTGGTGTATAGAATTGCCTGCTTCGTTGATATCTGAAGGGGAAGATCTCAGAACACCAGAAGATGGCCTGAAACGTTCAGCATTAACTTATAAATTGGATTCAATGTCAGACAAAGGA
>NW_008607295.1:0-6190 GCF_000691845.1 Merops nubicus | reverse complement strand
AAGTGAAAACTGTGCAGTGGACTATCTGGGGAAAAAGGAGAATATTTCTTTTAGAAGAGAGGGCCCCTGAAACCATTCTGACGAGAAGGCTGGCTTTTGCATTACTTTGTGTGCCTTAGTAACAGTATGAGTTTGGAAAGTGATGAATGCAGCACTGCATTTAAAGAATATAAATACAGGATGTTCTCAGATAAAAATTAATTTAGGTTGGACAAGACACCCTGGAAAAAACTTATTGTCCACAGATGAAGCCTGTCAATTTTGCTTCTCCAATCTAAGTAGGCAATTGTAAGTGATTTTGGTTCTGCATTTCTGTAGTACCATAGTCTTAGTCAAGGTTGAAGACTGTTAATTCAACATGCTATGAATGCAGTAGAGGGAATAAAGACCCTTGTGGACATACAAACTGGGTTTTCAAGCTGCTTTAGTTATCAGCCTGCTTAGGAATGCTCAGACGGTGACAGTGAGATACTGCTTGATTTTCAAAAGCCATGCTTGAGGGAGAGAAAACTCGATGCCCACTTCATGCTTTTATTACTTTACTTCCAGCACATTTAGAACAAAAGGAAAGCAAACTAACTCCAAAACACAGATCTTTTTTTTTGGAATGCATCCTGCAGTCGAGTTTATTTTTATGTATGGGATTACCCTTCCATCCCACCTTTTCCTGTCATATGTTACGCACTAATATTGTTAAGACAAGCAAGAAAAATACAAAGAAAAATAATGGTATATTTTTTGGCAAAAGATCCAGGCAATTACCTTCCTTACTGAAAATCTTTTTGATCCTTTTTGTTCAAATTGCTTTGGCCTACAGTGCAGCTCTGTAGTTTTCTTACCGTCTATTTGTTTTTATCATTAGGCCATGCTGGAAGAAAGCTAGGAATCCACTTTCTCTTAAATAATCTCTCCAAAGGGCACACTAGGTACTGAAGTGAGCTTTACATTTGCCATTGTTTGATGAGGTTTGTACAGTGGTTTACTGTGCATTTAGTAAATTAGTTTTTATTTCTGGTTCTTTGCTCATTTCTCTAGGCAAGTTATTGCCTTTTTTTAATTATTGAGTCTTCCGATTTAATTAGTAGAGTGCTAATACCACTGTCTTGCCAAAACAACAGTCACGCAGAAGTGCTCAGGAGATGATTTAGTTAAACATGCAGAGTGCTACATATAATCCATACTTTTCTATTGCCACTGGCTGTTCAGCAAGTATATGAGACAAAGAGACATATATAGTGCACTAGGCCACTTTCTGCCTGGACTGGTGCTACCTACAAGTATTTTCAAAGTATGTGAATGTTCTCAAGTCCAAAATATACATCCACCTAGTGGAAAGGGAAAACTATGTTACTGATCGGCATGCTTTTAATGAATTTTCTTATGATGACATGATTTACATAAATTACTAAAATCCAGTAGGATTTTTCTGCAGATAAAACATTGTCATCTTTACCTCGATACAGCTAGGCAACTTCAACATTCTTTTCAACACAATAACTGTGGCAAATGTCAAACTGGTCTGCCTATGTTGTGCAAAAATATACAGCCTTATCTCCATTAGCTTTCTACAGAAGATAGCTCATGTAGAAGTCCTCCTGCCATAAGAAGCACCTCTTCAGGAGGAAAAACAAAGTTTCAGCTTGTTGTAAATTTATTGAAGAATAAATTAGAGAATATAATCTAGGTTTCTGATTTCTGGTTTCGGATGTGTGTCTCATTAACCCCTTTTTTTGATAGAGTTTGCTTAAGAAATTTTGTTTGTTTTCATATTTAGCACTGTACCTTATGACTTGTTAAATACAAAGTGCTATGATGCTGTAAGAAGGAAATTCCAAAGAGTCTGGTTTGGCTGTCAGGATGTTGCCAAGCTATTTCTGTTTCTGTGTTACTTGAAGATAGAGGAATGCTATTGTAAAGCAGTCATATCACACATACTTCTAACAGTGCTGATACTTGATTTAAATTACATTAACACTTTTTTTAGAGTTTGGAGGGACTGTGTAGCACATAGCTTTCCCCAGCCCGCAGCCCTTCATCATTTGACCCAGAGGATATTGCATTTGCAACTTAATCACTGCAATAAATATGCACTTGTCTACTAGTGTGTGCTTGAGGCACTGGACTATGAAAATTTGAGTGCTTCAGAGTTACTCCAGGCAGCTACTACTTAGGAAATTTTGCATAGCTGTAAATTACACAAAGGCAAAGCCTGAATTATCATATTATGTAGTTTCCTCTAATGCACGTATGTTACTGTGATGTCTGCAGCATATGATATAAATGTACATACTTTAGTAAGATGATTGGTTTATGGTCCTTTTGCAAATACTGGTCAGGTAAGTTTTTTTCTTTGTTGAAGACAGGGAAGCTGTGAGAAGGTACTGAAAATCTGTTGTTCTTAATAATGTATGCTGCATCTTTCCTGTACATTTGGCTGGGTTAAAGCAGGGCCTCAACACTGTATTGTGCAGCCAGTGAGACCAGTTAGTCCAGTTTGCAATGCCACTTCACCTGCATATGAGATTTTTATTTGACAGTGGAAAGACAAAAGGGCAGGATCTCTGACAGTATCAACAGAATGAAAAAATTATTGTCGTAGCCTCTCGCTGAACCACAGATTACAATGACTATCTTTCGTTAACCAGCACCACAGCTGAGCAAACAGTGAACAAAGTGAACAGTGTGAAATCTTTATAAAGCAACAGCTTTAATCACTGGTTCTGCCAGTGCAAGGAAGGAAGATGGTGGAAGACAACCGTTGGCCACCTATAGCTGCCACAGATTTTGAAATAAAATTAAACTCTGTGCAGATATAGTGATGCCTGCACTCTTAAGCCCAATTCTCTGGGACTGCATACAGGATATACATTGAATTGTGTAAATGTGGGAACTTCACCTATGACAGGGACAAGCCCCACTTCCAGCGAAAATCTAGATCTAATCTTTGTAGTGGGGAGGAGACTGCAGAACAAGGTAATGAAGTACTTGGGACCTTTACAAATTCTTATTGCCCACTTGATCATCTCTTAATAGCTAAAATCAAAACAATCAAGTAATCAAGCCAATTACAGTTAATTACTAGCTTTTAGGGTAGTTAAAAAATATTGTTATACGTATCAGTAAACTTACAGGGATTCTGATTTTTCAAAGTTAAGTTTGTGGGTGCAGGTGATTATTCCAAACTGTAGCAAGAAAAGTCAGAGTTAACATCTCATTTAAGGGAGCTAATATGCATAGATTGTGTGGGGACAACTGCTTCCTTGGTGGTAGCAAGGATGCTTTGCTGGATGATTCTGCTTCTCAGTCAAGTTCTTAGACTGTTGTTGCAATATCATAGAATCATAGAAGCCTTTAGGTTAGAAGAGACCTTTAAGATCATCAAGTCCAACCATTAAGCCAACACTACTAAGTCCTCAGTCCTCTGCTAAAACAGAATCAGAATCTGTCAGGGTTGGAAGGGACCACAAGGATCACCCAGTTCCAACCCCTCTGCCATGAGCAGGGACACCTCCCACTAGATCAGGCTGCCCAGAGCCTCATCCAGCCTGGCCTTAAAGACCCCCAGGGATGGGGCCTCAACCACCTCCCTGGGCAACCCATTCCAGGGTCTCACCACTCTCATGGGGAAGAACTTCTTCCTCACATCCAGCATGAATCTGCCCACTGCCAGCTTTGCCCCATTCCCCCTAGTCCTGGCGTTACTTGATATCCTAAAAAGTCCCTCCCCAGCTTTCTTGTAGGCCCCCCTAAGATACTGGAAGGCCACAATAAGGTCACCTCGGAGCCTTCTCTTCTCCAGACTGAACAGCCCCAACTCTCTCACTCTGTCCTCATAGGAGAGCTGCTCCAGCCCTCGGATCATTCTCGTGGCCCTTCTCTGGACACGCTCCAGCAGGTCCGTCACTCTTTCTCCCGAAGTCTGACAGTAGCACTTCTTTTTCTTTGAAGTTTCTCCTTGCTACTCAGTAGCACTGACAGAATCTCTGGAACAAATTAACAGCAATAAAATCATAAAAGTCAGCCTGAACTGATAAAATGGTGTAACAGCACATGTAAAAAGCCTGTAAGATTATTGGAAAGAGCTTGGTCCCATTTCCTTTGAAATTATCAAGCCTCTTGTGATTTCACTGGAAGATGGTTTGCTACCAGGAAGAGATCATTAGCAATTTATTTTTTTTTAAGTTGCCTAATTATTAAATCATGAACACTAGTACTCTTATCCTCTTTTATCCACCTGGTTTTTTATTGATGGTCTGTAGTCTTAGTCCTCTAAGTTCTATTGTGTAATTATTATATACTAGATTTTTCTATAGTCTTTTTCTAGCATAGAGGACCATAATCTTAGGTATTATTTCCTTAAAAGTTCTTGTTTTCTATTCTCAAAATGCAAGGATTCAACAGACTTTGAACATGACTTGGTATCACAGTTAAAAGTGTATGGGAGCCTGAGCAGGGATTTTTAATAATGTTACACTAAACACTATGTGGATTGAAACCTTCCACTGCGAGCAAAAATATGTCTATTCAATTTATAAATATCTTTTGGTGTGTAGTTTAAGTACAACACTGCCACGACTTTTCCATTGTTGACAAAAGTGTGAGGTTAGCATTTTTGCTGTTTGGGACAATCATAACTTTTCCCTTCGTGCCAACATGACAAACAAGCAACATCTTCTTTACTCCAGCCAAGTGCTTATGCATTCATGTCATCTGAAGAATTCAAATTCCATCAAATTCAACTATTTACATTCTTAAAGTGCTAGAAGTGCTTTACAGCATTGTACTGTGGTAAATGCTTTTGATCTCTGATAACTTAAATGAAGAAGGAAAGCCTTTATCCCCTATCCATTCCAGAAAAGTAGCTAATAAACTACCAGCACTCTTATTTTTGAACCTCTTTCTGTTTGCTACTACTCCTCTGTTAGAAAGTTCTTTAGTCTCAAAGAAATTGTCTCACAAAGAAATCAGACCAAAGCCCTTCTTGTGACATTAAACTTAAACTCTGCCACTGTCACTAATCATTACATTTCCTCATCTGCAGCAGTCTTTACTATATGCAAAGGATTGCATTCAAACTTTCAGGAATAGTCACTGTTACAGGAATCTGCAATAAAATTGTGAAGGAAACTGCTACAATGGTAGCTTCTGTACCCTTCTGCTCAATTCACTGTAACACAGCCTGACTAAAGACAGACTTAAATGCAGAGACAATAGTGACTTCATGGAAGGTTTGAGAAAGTTCTTCTATCCTTACACACTGAAGGAATTTGTTAAATAAGATTAATACTGCTTCATGTTTTTTCTGCTAGCTCAAGACCATTATAAGATCATTCTTTGCCATAGTAGAACATTGTAAACCTACCACTACTGTCTATCATACTGCATAATAAGACATATCATATCAAAACCAAGCCAAATGACATGACAGTTTTTAATTACTCATATCAATAGTAAAGTCTGGGTGTCACAGACAGGCTACCTTAGATGTGAGCTCAGCACAGTAATTTAGTTTGCATTTACCATTCCAATGAGGGACTAGCTTTAAATTCTTTAAGTCCTAACAAATTTTAAAATGTCAAGTAGAGGGGAAAGGGTTACAAAGGCAGTTGATATATTACCCTTCTGTTCCTGAAAATGTAATCACTGTGAAAGAATTAGGTGAGGCTAGAAGAACTTGTTTTGCTGCGAAGTATCATCAACACTGCCTGACTTGTTACTTTCCAGGCTGGACCCAGACAAGTAGAGGTGGATCAAATCTTTCATTAGAACAGGAATGTACACAATTATGCAACACCCTTTGTCAGTGACCTAACCCTTTCAGATTAATTTCTCTCTTTAGCTGAAAAGGGACTAGATATTTTTAATCTATACATTAATATAGGTTAATAATAAATAATAATAAATTGTGTCATTTTATACTCATACAGGGTCTTCATGTCCTTTACCCTTTGTCTATTTCACATGATGTCCTAACAATGGCCTGGGAGCATGGGGCAGTTAAAGCAAAAAAGGGAAACAAAAAAAAAAACACAACTCTGAGCTGATCACAGTTTATTATGAACAGAAGAGATGAATTTATAGTAATTTCCTTTCCTTCTTACTGTTACAAAAAATACATAAGCAAAATGTAAACTGTAACAATAATTATATATGAAAATCGGTTCTGGGTTGTTGGTTTTTTTTTTTTTTT
>NW_008607294.1:0-4540 GCF_000691845.1 Merops nubicus | reverse complement strand
TGTCTTTCTGTGCCAACAGCCCTCCCCCAGCCCCCCCAGGTACCTGGCAGCACAAGTGAGTTTTCCAGCAGCTCAGGAGGAAAGGCTCAGGGCAGTTCCATTGCAGGGGCACCCAGAAGCCCTGGACAGGTCCCTGGGAGCACAGGTGAGGTGGAGACTTGCAGCATCCCTCCTGGTACCTCAGGCAGGGGTTTGTGGTGAGCACCCTTGGCTGGGTGAAGCTCTCTTAGATCCGTGGGGTTTCTTGCAAAGCAGATGGGCAGAACACATGCAGAGAAAGCTGGTGTGGAGCTCTCCCCTCACGTGGCCAGCACTGGCCGTCCAGCACCAGCCCTACAGCAGCTCACTGCTGGACATTGGATTAACAAGAAGCCCATTTATGACTTGAAAATGCTTATTCACCAAATCTGATTACACTTAAAGATTACATAAGGAGGCCCATGCTGCGTTATCATTATCAACACCCAAGGACTCTGCATCTCAGCAGGGCAGGTGCTGAACCCACACGTGCTCCCTCCAAGTCGCCTCCATTCCCAACCTGCCCCTGCCCTGCCCTGGCTTGTGCCCCCACTTTTCAAATTTAGGCATCAGAGAGTTAATTTAATTTCCCCTGTCTAGTGGCACAAGGGCACTGGGCTGAAATAGTCCTTTTTTTAAGAGCTATCTTTGACCTAAAAAAATTAGAAGATGTTTTTTCCAGGCTCCTTTACAAGAGGGGTTTTGGCCCAGGTAATGAGCATTAACCTTTAGGGTATATGCTCCTTATTTGGAGCATTTTCTATTCTTCCAACCTAAAACCAGAAAGCTTCAAAGAATTCAAGCAGGTGATTTCAGGTGTTTTTATTCTAATGTGAGTTCAGTTTGTAAATATACCTCAGAAACTGCCAACACTCCTTAATTGTTCTTGTTAATACTTCGTGAGCTGCCAGTGATTTCACTAAATCAGGTTGTTGATTTAGTAATCAAACTAATCACAGTACTTCAAAATTCTTTTAATTTGAAGTCACTTTAGATGCTGCAGAGTTACAGAATTGTGCTGTAAGCTTATTGTCAAAGGGGCTTTCCACATACTTTTAATTTTAAAAACCAGCACTTTGCTTTTGTTTTAGTAGAAAGCCAACAGTAAATCTCTGTAGCAAATGGGATACATTAGTCTGGGTTTTGAGAACAATTGCTATGCAAAATATTGACTAGGCATAGGTTTAATTTAGGTTTTAATGATAATTTTTGTATAAGTAGTCTTTAAATCCTTCCTACAAAGCAATCAACACTCCAGAGGTAAAATTCCACCCCTAGGAATTGAGGAGGAGGCAGCTTTAAATAGCACAGCACCCTCTTCTCCCTTTTGTCTGTGTCCTTGTGCAGCCAGGCAGCAGACAGCTCATCCCCTTTGTTTTTCATCTCCTTTGGATCCTGCAGGTGAGGAGAAGAGATAAAGGCAGGAAGGGAAGGAAGGAATCTCCCTGCAGGATCAGCCCCAAGGGTATTGTGTCAGGGTGGGAGATGCTGGCGATCCCATCTTCCTCCAGTCCTCCTGGAGCTGAGGGCTCTGCCCCCAGCTTGGAAGCCAGCTGGGTGTCCCTCTGCCAGGAGCCAAGGCCACTGCTCTTTGTTTTGTCCCAGGCCTGGGGGTAGGGGAGGTGCTCCCCTTCCTGGCTGTGCCTCCATCCCGGGGGCTGTGGGATCTTCCTCCAGCAGCTTTCCTGTCCCATCCTGGCTCCCACGTTAGTGGAGCAGGTGGGCTGTAGGTGTCTAGGAAGCCTCTAGGAAAACCTTAAATTCATCTGGATTGGGATCAGCATCTCCTTGTCCCTAAAGGCTGTGAAGTGTCCTGCAGCAGACAGCAGCTGCTTTCAGGAGTTGTCCTCTCCTGATGCCTTCATCCAGGGCTGGCCGGAGAGGTTCAGGGGTGAGCTCTGAGCAGCCTCCCCGAGTCATCAGCTTTAACAGGATTTGCCTGCTGCCTGGTCCCAAAACTGGAGCCAGTTTTCAAGTTGGCCCCTCTTGGGATAGGGGCTTGGAGCCGGTGACCTCAGTGATCCCCCCAGCCTGAGCTCCTGGGTGTGTTTCTGGAGCCCAGTGCTGGCAGAGCAGATGGTGCAGGGCTGTGCTGGGCTCTGCTGGGGGCAGCTCTGCCTGGGGCAGCTCCTGCCCCCCACTCAGCCAGGAGCTGGGGCATGGGGAGGGGGTGACAGGCACCTTCAGCCACGGGTGGCTGCCCCAGTCCCGTCGGTAGCAGCTCTGCTGGACAGCTGAACAGTGCTGATGGGCTCAGGAGCCACACATCCTCCAGAGCTGGACAGAGAGCCTCTAGCCAGGGAACGAAAAACCTGTGGAAAAAAGCTGGAGAGACACCCCAGGCTGTCCTGCTGCCCTGGGAGAGCAGAGCAGCGTGGGCAGGGATGGTGCTGTTGAAGGTTTCAGGCTGATCACAAGTCCTGGGTCACCACAGGGTTTTTCCTTCCTGCTCTGACCTTTGCATAGAGAAGCTAAAGTGGAATTTTTGGAAGCTCCCTTTCAAAACTGTCATTCTGCTCATGGCCCAACTGCAGCCCAGCATTTGCCTTTTGGATTTTCCTTCTCAAATAAACCCACAAAGAAAAAAGCCTGAGATGCAGTCAGAAGGAGCAGCAGGGGTTAATATCCCACATCTGTAGTGCTCCTGCTGCAAGGAAAAGTACCCAAATATTCAGCTCTGAGTCTGTGGCTGTGAGTCTATAGTGAGGCTGGTTTGGGTTGTGGTTTCCTCTGTGAAAGAGGATGCAGAGCAGTGGGTGACAGGAGCTGCTCTGCAGTTTGTCCAGCTTCCCTCCCAGTACATGTCTGCAGCATGGCAGGCTCCAGTCCTGCTCTCAAACCCAACTGGGAATGCTGGATCCATGAGGCAGGGCAAGGATTTTGCCACAGACCAAGAGAGAGTGTGTGAAGATGATTCTTTCTGCAATAGCTTGGAGAAGAGAAGCCTCAGAGGGGATCTGAGCAGTGCTGAGCAAGAGCTAAAGGGCCCCTGGGGGCAAGAGGCTGGGGCCAGACTCTGGTCAGTGGTGCCAGGGACAGGACAAGGGGCAACGGGCACCAACTGGAACCCAGGAGGTGCCACCTGAGCAGGAGGAGAAACTTCTCTGCTGGGAGGGTGCTGGATCCTGGAGCAGCTGCCCAGAGAGGCTGTGGAGTCTCCTGCTCTGGAGAGATCCCAAACGTGGCTGGTGTGACCCTGGGCACCCTGCTGGGGGGGAGCTGCTGGAGCAGGGGGTGGGATGAGATGATCTCCAGAGCTCCTTTCCACCCCCACCATGCTGGAGTTTGGTGATTCTGTAACAAGAAGAGTATGTGGATGCTTTCAGCAGTGGAAGTAGCAGCTAATGGGCCAACACAAGTTAATTGCATCTTTGGAGGTTCTGTGGAGTGACAGCAGGCACCAATTGAAGCCTGTGGTCTGTATGAACCCAAATGCTGTGCAGCAGCTTCAGCTGCTCTCCTGGCCCAGGCTGAGAATTAGAGAGCACTAATTGGTGCTGTTCTGCAGTAACAGCCTCTCTGCTTCAGGATTTCTTCAGCTGCAGAGAGCAGCTGGCTTCTCCTAGATTTACAGTGTGTGCAAAGAGGAGTTTTGGCTGTGGCTTTGAAAAAATCCTGTGTTCTAGCCCTGCCTTCTATTGGTGGATGTTCTTATGGAGGGCTGGGAGGAGGCTGCCTGTCCAACTTGTCTTTGGGGAAAAAGAAGGGTATAAGTTAGCCAGTGAGGTAACTTCTCATCCCTCTGATCATTTCGTTGGATGTCTCAGCTCTCTGATCCCAGCAGCAAGTGGCTGCTGTGCCCCTGTGAGGAGAGGGCAGGGGGGGCTCGGGCAGGAGCTCTGCCCCTCCTGCTGCCCGGCCCCACTCCCTCCAGAATGCCTTTGAAACTGAATCCACCTCCTCGGTGTGCTGCAGCCAGCAGCTGCTCCAGCCAGCCTGGGCTCCTGGGCTCCTGCTCCAGCCTGCCCCAGGGAGCACTCTGTAAGGCACTGGCCCTGCTGTTGCCCGATAACTTTCCATGTTAGGCTGTTAATCAGCTCCTGTTACCACTCTCTCCTTTATCTCTAGTGAAGTTATCTCCAGAGCAGATCTGGAGGGCTTAGGGTTCAGCTGGACAGTTTGTCTGTGTAAGGGAAGATGTGATAATTAGCCCGTGGCTGCCCAAGGAGCAGAGCGAGGTCTGCAGGGTGAGCCTGTCCTTCCCCTCACTTCACTCCTCTGCTTTCAGATGCTTCATCCTGGAATAATTGGAAGCGTTTGGATTTATGACTGGTCTGTTCTTCTGGTGGCAGAATATTGAAGTATTTGCTCCAGGGGGAGTGGTTTGGTGTCACAGGGTGCTGTGGTTATTGGGGGAGTTCATGTAGCCCCTGCTTGGATTTAATAGAAGCAGCTTCAAAACTGAGGTGAGGGCCCAGGGCTGTGTTCTGTTTCCATCAGGCCAGGGGGATTTTGTCTGTGTGTGCAGCAAAGAACACCTTTGGACAGTTAAAATCCCAGAACCCCAGCGAGGTGGGGCTGG
>NW_008607293.1:0-2726 GCF_000691845.1 Merops nubicus | reverse complement strand
GCCCGCGTGGGATCCTTGCCGAGACCAGCGGGAAGCGGCGAGCGCGGCCCCGACCCGATCCCGGGGCCTTATGTGCCTCCCGGTCTGCTGAAAACGCTGCAGCGCTGGGTGGGACCGGGATCGTGGAGAGCTCTTCGGGGGCCCGGTGCAGGGCCTGGCAGGCGAGTGAGGTCTCGGTAGGCCATCCCCTGACCCTGACACCTTCTCGTTACCCAGCGCTGACAAACGTACAGTGTTGTTTATAGCTCTGTGAGGTCTGCAGCAAGGGAAGGGGACCTCTTGTTCCTGTTCTGGCTTGGGGGAGCGCTTCTTGCTGCAGTGGATTGCCAGGCCTTCTTGAAGGGGAAGCCGTGAATCTTCCACTGTTGTGGCACATGGTACTAAGCCAAGCAGTTCACTTGGTATGAATAACATTCCTGAACTGGATGGTAAAAATAGGGTATTAAATGGGCTGACCGATTAAGTCAAAATAAATGACACACAAAACAGGTTTAGGGTAAGAAGTGCTGCGTATGGTTAATGATAAATAACAGGACTTACTGTTCTAACAGGTACATATTAGCAGAGGGAGAGCAGGAGTTGAGAGGAGTGCTTCCAGTGAGGCACAAAATGGAAATGTTATCTAAAGAAAGCGGAGCAGCTCTTCAGCGTGGCTTCCGACTGTGACGCCAGTCCTGCGCTGCCAAGAATGGATATCCTGCCACTGTGAAGCTCGGCTCGTCTTTGTCCGTTCTTTCCAATGCACAGCAGTGACTCCTACTTTTAGAAACTCTAGTGCTGTGTGATTAGCTTCTTTATTTAATCTCCTTGGATCCATTTTATGTGTTTTCATTTTTATTTCCATGTTGATCTCATTTCACTAAAAGGCAGCTCAGTAATTTCTTTCTATTAATTGTGCTTGTCACGTGAAATATTTATCCTTTTTTTTTTGCATCACATCAAGCCAAACACTTGAGCCAAAAACAAAGGTTGAGGGAAGGGAGGGGAAGAATGTTAGTTTGGTCCTCAGTGCTTCTGTTCCTGAGGTATTTTCCAAATACTGCAGCGGTCAGACTGAGAGGCTGGAGTCTGGATTCTGCATGCATGATTGAGAGCATCGCAGGATGGGGAATGATCTTCCTCAGGGTCTTCTGTGTAAAACTAGAAGGGCTCTAAGTTCTTCTTCCTTTTGTTCTTCAGCTTCTGTAATAGAGGACCTTGCCTCTCCCTACAAGCCTTGCTTCCATCCCTCATGTTATTTGCCTATTAGATCTTCATGTCATACTGTAAAGATTTTTGCTTTTTCTTATAGAGGGAAATTATTAATGAGTTTTTGTAGAGTCAGATCTCTAAATAGATATGACTCTTCTCCGTTCCCCTGACCTGCTTTACTAGCAGCCTTTCCTTGTTCCCACTGTGTCTATCTTTCCTCTGCCAGCTGTGAGAGAGTAGCATTTGCCAGCAGATGGTCAGGTGTGGTCGTGGCTGGACCGTTCTCTCAAGCACAATACTAGGTCTGGGGCTTCCAGAAAGAAAAAATATGTGGTACTTTTTCCTAGTGGGAGGTGAAGATCTCTGCTGTGCACCTCTGAAAGTCCTGCTTTCTCTTTGATTTTCATTTAGTTTTCAGCTAGCTCTTTGGTGATGTGTGGTGCCTTCTTACATTCCTAATACTCATCCAAGTAAAGATTTTTATAGGCTTTTAGTGATGGAGGAGTGAATTTTGTTTGGGTTTATACTCTCCATTTTTCTAGTACCTCCAGTTTCTTTCCTTTCTGGATCTCTCTTGAATTCTGAGTAGGGGACCAAGTCCATTAATACTCTTATCCGTTCGGGTAATTCTAAATGCTATTATTTAGATAATTCTAAATGCTTTTAATACAGAGCAGTTCTGTGGAAACTTTTGTACTTGGGCATTTCACCTGATGCACATACGTGCATACATTTATATATCTGCAATATATCTTCTCCTATCTGTAATACATTTTCAAACACGTGAAGCATGTAAATCTTCATTTCATATATTTAAGAGGAAAAAGCCAGAGTCAAAACATGTACTGCAAAACTGAGAGGTGGGAAAAGGTTCATCACTCATCATAAACAGGGGATTTTATTGCTTTTCAAGCTCGTTCTGAGAAGACTCTGGGGTGGGACGGGTACATCTCACATATCCCACGCATGCTCAGTCCAGAATTACAAATGAAAAGTGTAGCAGCAGGCCTGGGTCTGGGTTTTGAGGTGTCTGGCAGCCCAGGAACGTGGGGCCTGTGCTCTGCTTGGGTATCTGGAGGTTCAGAAATTCTCTCTAGTCAGTGCTTTCTTATCTTTCCCAGCTTTCACGTTCAGTCAGGAGAATGGACTCATTCAGGGACACTCACATGTAGTCTCCCAAGGGTTGTGAGAGTACGATATTGGAGAGGAACCTGCCAGCAGCTGCAGTCCTAATAGGGGAAAAAAAAACACTGAAGGCAAGGTGTGCAAACCTGTGTTGGCCCCAGCAGGGCACAGGCATGTAGCTCAGCTGTGGAGGTATCCATACGACACTGACGGACGCAGCTCATTACTGCTTATGTTATTTTTTTTAATCCAGAAAATGGCACACGTGGTGACTTTGGTCCAGTTCTTTTGATGCCCTAAGAAACGCTAGGACCAGGCTGTCCCTGCGGCCTCTGTCTGGCGTGTGTGGCGCGTGTGGCGCCGCGTCCATCGTGCCCGTGGCGTGCTGGTGACAGAGCCCCTGCCCTCCG
>NW_008607292.1:7784-11728 GCF_000691845.1 Merops nubicus | reverse complement strand
AGCGGGACCCGCTCCCTGCAGCGCTCGGCGCGGCGTGCGGCGTCTGGCGCTGCGCCCCTCGGGGCTGCGCTGGGCAGGTGAACCTACCGATAAACGTTTGCAAACGAGGGCGAAGTGTCCCTGGTTTACTTGTTTCTTGGGGGTCTGAATTTTACAAATACTTTATGTCCGAAACCCATGCTTTTGGGGAAAATTTTTTTTGTTACAACTTTCATATGTACAGGGAGGGTTTGTTTGACTCTCAATATTTCTTGTTCCTTCCATGTTGATGGTGACTCTTTGGGGTGACATTTTCAGCTGTTGATCACTTGGCATTTTAAGTAATGTGACTTTAAATACCTGTAGGAAATTTCTTCATATGCAGGTAGGGGAACCCTGAAAATAGACTTCTCAATGGAGGTTTCCCTTAAGCAACCACTGATGTATCTACAGAAATTTCAGACACACTTCAGAGACAGAGAAATCTCTGAGGCATATTCTCTGGGTTAACCACTGTGCTGTTTTTTGTATTTCCACCAAATGAGATATTACAATAGGAGTGACCAGTCAGCAGAGGCCAGGGAAGAAGCTGCTCTTTGTGCTCACATGGCTCACTGGCTTTAAAGTCCAGTCTGGTTTTAGGCATGAGTTTGAAACAGAAACGGGCACTGGTCATAGACATCCATTTCTGTGCTCAGCAACGAGTGACTGAGGTCACGTGCTGGGGTGATTGGCCAGCATTAATGATGAAAAAGCTGGTTTTGCTGGTACACGGGTGGCTGTTAATGGGGTTTCATGAGGCTGTTGGAGTGGGAGGTAGGGTTGTGATCTTCTGAACAGGAGGAGGTCACCGAGGAGCTACTGCCAATAACTAACCTGTTAGTGCTACACTGAAGAGCCCTAGAGTCCTCTTGCCTTTGTAGAAAGGAGCCTGTTGATCATTTAATAAAGATTGGTCCCTGGAACATTTTTAATTTGAAAGATATCTTGGAGTGTGTATAACATTTAGGATATATCAGAGATTCTCTGTATACTAGTGGTTTTGGTATCAACGTGTGGCTTTGATAAGAGGCAGAAAAGTTGGAGTTCATAGCAACAGAAAGTTGGTCAGTGGGTCAGTCTTTAAAAAGCCTCATACAGCAGCTCTTGGATTTTTCCTAACTGAGTAATTCCTGTTTTCACATCACATGATGTGACATGATGTGCTAAAGCAGTTGAAGAAAAACAAGTATGAACTTTGATATTTGGCAAGATGAACCTTATTTTCCTCAGTGAATCTTAGGAGGCCGTATCGTTGTGTCCGCCCACAGGAGCTGCTGATGCCTGTAATGGAGGGCGTGGGGGTTTAAGGGCATTGAGCCACGTTTCTCCATGTGGTAACTCCCTGTGTCTTTGAACTGAATTGAGTGTCACCACCAAAGCTAATGAGCCATGTCCCAAACCCCTGCTCCACACGGGGCGGTGTGCGTAAGGGTAAGGTCAGAAGATAATGTCCTCACATGAAGCCAACTGATGGCTTCTGAAAATGTCATCAAGTACCCCAGAAAACAAAATTACAGGACACTGAGGGGTTCTAGCTTCTTGAATTCAGCTGGAAGCAGATAACAGAGGGAAGTGGTAGAAGGGGGTAGACAAGCAGGACGAGGAGAGAGAAAGGAGAGGAGATAGGTCTGCAGTGAACAAGCTGACTAAAAATTTGCAATGAATATTCATTTAAATTTGTTTCATTTTTAGGCAAAAGCAACAACTATCAAAGAAGCTTTAGCCAAATGGGTAAGTGGTAGAAGCCCCCAGCTGCTTCGCAGGACTCTGGGCCGTGGGATTTGGCTGTATTCAGCTACATTTCTTTCTCAAACTTACTGTAAAAAATAGGTTTGTCTGAAACATCTGCTGTAAGAAGTTCCAAAACGTGAAACTTCTATTATCATTATTATTGAAGTACAACGCATTCTGGTGGATTTTCTGGGTTCTTGGTAAATTGATATGGTTGGTAAAGATGAGTCCGTTTTGCTCTCCTGCCTTGTTCCTCTGCGTGTGCGTTGATAGGCAGCCTGAGGCTACAAGGAGATTTGAAGTTGGGATGCCCTGTGTTTTAATTATGCTCAGTTAATTTTACTTCAGTGTTGTCCTTCCCACAGAAAAAACAAGTAAGGTACTAGTCTAATGGAAGGGTACTTCCTTTTGGAGTTTTATTGTTGTTTAGTACCTTCAGTATTTCAGGGTTTTTTTGGTTATGTTGGTATACACCACAGACTTCACTCCTGCTCTCCTAATAAGAACTAGAATGCAAGAGCTTGTGAACATTAGCATTACTAGAAGTGTGAATTGAGTATTCAAAATTTCTGCTTTTCCTCCCTGGCTGTTTCTGCCCTCCAAACGTCAGCTCCATATTTCCTATGAAAGATTTCTTTTCTGGTTGCTCTGCTGTCACACATCTCTTAGAGATGACAGACCTGTGTCAGTGAGTTTCTATTGAAACGTGAAGGGCTGAATTTGTTTTTTCTGTTCCTGTTCCTGGGGGTAGCTCTAAATCTTTTTACTGCTGCTAATCTGGGTCTGTGCGACTTGTAGAATCGGATCTGGTGGCACGTTGTGTTCTGGATGTTTCTCTTCCCTTTCACACAAGGGTTTTACCAATGCCCTACAGCTGGGGGGACAGTAGTTAAATCAAAGCAACTTTTAACTTGAAATCAGAGCAACTTTTAGCTTGGCAAGCATGTAACCTGTTGTTAAAAAAATGCCTGCCCTACCTGTGGTTTCTCTGTGGCTTATTGTGGTGACTGTTATTCCAGAAGCACATTGCAATTGGGATGAATTTTCTTCCTGCAAGTCCTCACTGCTGGCCACTGTCTGTGTTGGAAGTTCTCTCCTGTTTTTAAGAAAAAGATGTATTTTTATTTGTTGGTAGGAACCGATATAGACTGAGTATAAAGGCAAATGCATAACAGTGTTGGTCTTAGGAGAAAATGGAGGTTTCACATTTTTATAGTGCCTTGGTTTCAATGCATTCATCATAATCTAACCATCTGACAGGCTTATTTGCTAAAATGAGTTTACTCGTAACTCACTTGTTATGAGTAAAAATATTATCACAGTGAAGGTGGACAGAAACTGGAATAGGAGTAAATTAACAAGGCAACATGCTGGTTTTTTAATTGAATTAAGTTGCCTGAAGCATTGTGGGTACATAAGAGAGAAAATAATGCTATCGAAACCTGATCTTGTGTTGGAGGATTCTGAAAGACTTCTGGGATGCAATTCATGTCATTACAAAGTAGCCATATAAGGCTACTCCCATGGCCAGGCTTCAGCTATCTCACTTTCCAGTAGCTGTGTGAAAATGGGGGAGAAAAGAGGAGTCCTTGTTCCAAAAGCACCGAGTAGATTCCTCCTTTGTTAATGAACCTCCTGTCCTGCCTCTGAACACTTGAGTGACTTGACAGAATGTGCCCTTTGTGCTGTCCAGGAGCAGCTGGCAAAACTCTGCTGCTACCCAAATAGATACTTGTTCCAAGCCTCGAGTCAGTAATTACCACTGCCTTGGAATTTCAGAAGATTTAGTAGACTGTATCTTTTAATAAACCCAAATGCTGAAGTTATGGCCATTTTTCTAAAGCTCTGAACTTTATAAAGTATTTATACTAGAAAATTATCAGCCTAGGTTGTAGATAGGAAATTTGTCTTTCGTTGTATTCTCTAAAATGTGAAACCTCCTCCACTCTTTTTCAATGGCTAATCAGAAATTTTAATATTTTTGTTAGTTGCTTAACTCTGTGAATCTCTTGAGGTTAGTCTCCATAGAAGTACTTTCATTCAGAATTTTAAACTTCTGTCTATTCTCAAACAATTTCATTCTTTTTCATATGAAATCACTTGAGTATAACACAACTTTTAAAAAAGCATTTTGGTAATGTGCAAGTTCTTTTGATCCTTTGAAAATAAGCTCATCTTGCCCTCTTTATGCT
>NW_008607292.1:0-7753 GCF_000691845.1 Merops nubicus | reverse complement strand
GAATCTTGGTAAGCAGCATTCAAAATGCTTTCTCTTTTCAGTAATATTTTAGTAGTATATTGGAATTACTTGTATAGTAATTACTTTCATAGTTATTTTTTAGTATAGTAATTTTTAGTAATTGCACACAGCAGTGAGCCTCTTCTTCACTTTCTCTTTTATTTCAGGAAGAAAAAAATGGCCAGAAGGCTTCCGAGGCAAAGGAGGTGAAACTGTATGGTCAGATTCCTCCTGTGGAGAAGATGGATGAATCTCTCTCCACGCTTGTTAACTGCGAGTAAGTTCAGTTAAAAACAAACTGGAAACCAAATGTTGTCTTCTCTGGAAAACAAATATTGTCTTCTCTTTATAATTTCTGTTTTTTGGCTGTCCACTGGGCAAATATATTTTTGAAGTGAGGCCTTCAAAGTAGCAGCTTTCTCTTCTGTTTTTTTTCACAGCTGAGCTTCCCTTTCCACACTTTTTAATTCAAAGATCCTGTCACCTAACTGAGAAATTATTAGGGTAGATTCTGTATTGATATCTGTCCCAGAAAAATTACACACTATTTATCAGTATATAATTACAGGTCCATGTTTGAAGTCTGACAGCTAACTGGCACATTTATGAGCCATTCCAAAATTTATGAAGGGAAAAAAAAAAGAGACTTAATCAGAACATTCAGAAAGAGATTAGAGCCCTTTCAGAAATGAGCTGTGTTTGATAAGGCAAGGCATAAAAAGATAATCTGGCAGGGCAGAAAGAAACTCCTGGTACTTTCCTACAACGTAGATAAAATTGCAGAAGTGTTGATGGTTTGGGGATATTTTGAGTCTGTTCACACACCCAGTTAGATCACTATCTAAGGAGAGAAGAACAGACAATTATTTGTAATGCAGTGGTATTTGGGTGTGGAACTCTTGTGATTCAGTGATCCCTTGTATGCTGTGAGTTGATTGTTCTTGCTTTTAAAGGAAACTGTCGCTGTCTACAAACTGCATCGAGAGAATCGCCAACTTGAGCAGCCTGAGTAAGTGACAAGCCAGTGATGGGTTATCCTTGTTTTCTAGCTGCCTGGATAGGGGACACACCATAATTTGATACGTGTCTGCCTTTATACCTATTCTTATCCTTTTTAGTTTCTTCCTCTTAGAAGATGACAAATGACCTGTAAAATGACCAGTCTTAGTGGGGAATGCCTGTTGAGCAGTAAAGGTGTATTGAAGCATACATCCCTGTGCTGGCCTTGGCTGTTGTCTCACTGTGCAGGTTTAACAACAAATCCATTCAGAGAGCATCTTTGTACCCTCCAGTGGGCATGGTGATCTTCAACAACTGATCAGTCCTAGAGTGATGTAAGGCCCAGCTTCCACACTTGGGGTGGAGGTAGTCTGCAGCTCAGCAGCTCTGTAGTTGCAGTGTAGGTTGGAGTGAGGTTGGATTGTTGTAGACCTGGATGGAAAAACCTCATCCCACTTTGCAGAGGATTGGATGCACTTGGCTTGGTTTTGTCCATACTTGAAAGTGGCGTGCCAGCTGTCTGGAAGTAGAACTGAACTTTTCTTTTTTGAGCAGCTGACTGTGAAACCGTGAAACTCATTGAGTTACTGACTTTGGGACAGAAGTGTTAATGGTCTGTCCTCAAGAATTTGACTCTGTGGCATGAGGTTGACAAAGAGCTGCAGGTTTAGGGCTGGAGCTTCCAGGCTTTTCTGGCCCCATCAAGTTGCCAGGTGGACAGACAAGGAATCTGGAATTCCATTCTCTTCAGCTGCACACTAGTGGGGCTGTCAAGGAGCTTAACTTAAGTATTTTCATAATATGCTCAGACTTCAATAAATTTGCAAATACTAATCAGGGTGAACATATCCCAGTAGCCTTTCCAAATAACTGTCCTGTAATATTTTTGAGTGATTTAGGAGCAAAAAATAATAAGGTAGTTATATATAAAAGTGAAACCAATGACATTTTTTAGTGTAATAAAACATTTAAAAGCCTGTAAAGCATATTAAATATTTATATTACTATAATGTAGAATCAAAACAATCAGGCTGTACTAAATGGCTTGTATCAGAAGTAGCATGGCCAGTAGAACTAGGGCAGCGATCGTCCCCCTGTCCTCGGCACTGATGAGGCTGCACCTCAAGTACTGGGTTCAGTTTTGGGCTCCTCACTACAAGAAGGGCGTTGAGGTGCTGGAGCAGGTCCAGATAAGGGCAGCACAGCTGGTGAAGGGCCTAGAGGACAAGTGTTATGAGGAGCTGCTGAGGGAACTGGGGGTTAATCTGGAGAAGAGGAGGCTTAGTGGACATCTTGTCGCATTCTACAACTACCTGAAAGGAGGCTGTAGTGAGGTGAGGGTCAGTCTCTTCCACCACCTAAAAAGTGGTGGGATAAGAGCAAATGGGCTCAAGTTGCACCAGGGGATGTTGAGATTAGATATTGGGAGAAAATTCTTCACAGAAAGAGTTGTCAAGCCCTGGAACAGGTGCCCAGGGAAGCGGTGGAGTCACCATCCCTGGAGGTATTTAAAAGACACGTAGATGCAACACTGAGGGATGTGGTTTAGTGGTGACTTGGCTGTGCTGGGTTAGCAGTTGGACCTGATGATCTTGAAGGTCTCTTCCAACCAGAGCAATTCTATAATTCTGTGATTCTAAATATTTGATCCTATATCTAGACAAACTATAACTACGTGGTCTGTCTTTTAAAGGTACAGAAGAACTCACTTTCTTTATTGGCTTCTGTGTCAAGTGCCTCCCAGTGCTCTCCCTTGTGGATGAGGATCCTTAGGGATATTCCAGGGAATATTAGCTGTAGTAGAATTTAGACTTAATAATTATTGTTCCTCATTGTTTGAGGATGGTCATGGATTGAGCTGTTATGTTTAAAAGTAAAAATAATTCTCATTGCATTTCAGCTTTTTGATGAAAACTCAGCTTCCTGTTTTAGAATATGTGCCAGCAGTGCCTTTATCAGGTGTGGTTTCACCCCTGCAGCTCTTGAGAGAGAAGATACAACGATCTGTTCTTGCTCAGCCTTGCATCTTCATCTCTATCTCTAGCCACTACGTGGGCTGTCTATGGAGCATCTCTTGCTCCTTGGCTGGAACTGTCATTGGTCTTGTACCATGGATTTTCAATCATTATGCATGTGAGAGCAAAACAAGATGATTAGTATTTCATCCTTAATGCAGTTAAGTGTGAAAACATTAATGGAAAGTATAGATGCAAAGTTAACCAGCCAAGTGCTGCAGCTCAGTTTGTTTATTTACCCCTGCAAGAAAGCTTGTGTGAAAAATGAGAGTGAGTTCCACAGAGAGACAGCTGCTTTGTGGTAGCTTTGAGTAACACTAAAACCCACCAAGAGCAGCTCACTTGAAAAGTAGTTTTGTCTGGGTGCTGGTCTAAGCTGAAGACTCTCAGCAGACTTCTGTCAGGCAGCTTTATACACTGCCTGTCCAAAGCAATCAATTCTGCTGCCCTAGAATAAGATTGGAACAACTTCTACCTTTGTGAAGAAGGGGTATGATCCATGTAAAATCAAAACTAGCAAGTTAAAAGTTAGAGTTCAGGTGCAAGGTGAAATAATAGCTTTTATTCAGTGTTTGTTGGGTTGAATTACGAGTAGGTAACCTACACATGAGCAGCTTTGCATTCATGAGCGTGTTTCTGAGCTGTACACTGCATCCATTCCTGATGTCCTCTGTCAGTCAGGGGGTTTTGTTTCTCTTGGGTCATTCTTCCTTAAGGCAGCCTGTTCAGAGTGCAGTTTGTAAATAGAATATGGCATTTTACCTGATTTACAGCATCTTCTTATATTTAGAAAAAGCCCCTCATATTTATTCACCAGAAACTTTCTTTTCTCTGTTACAGAGAATTTGAGGATTCTGTCTTTGGGAAGAAATAACATAAAGAACTTGAATGGATTGGTATGTGCTGCTTATTATCAGTTCTTCACTAACAAAATGGAGTGCTGTCTAGAATCTGGGATAGTGACCCTATGTTCATGAAAGTCTTTGCTGAGTTTATGTTATTGCCTAACCATTTATTTTCTCCTTTCAGTATGATCTGTTCATCCTCATATATTGTTTCTGAATTTTCATATAGTCTTTGTCTTTTCTTTAAGCACTCCTCATGTTTGGAGATGCTTCAGAGCTAATTTTCTGCATAAAAGAATGTCTTTGACAAAGATCAGCAGAACTTTTACTTGAAAACTTTTTAAAAATGAATATAGACATTTTTCTTCCTCAAGAGGTACTGTATGTTTCTCCTGCAGAATGTTTTTCTTCAAAGCTATTCCTCCACCAGAGATGTGAAATGCAGAGTCAGTATGTAATGGCAAAAATCTCACTTTTGAGAGAATTACAAAAGCAGTTTCTGGCCGACAGGTACAAACATCCATGCACCTGAAGTGAATCATTCCCTCACAGTGTATAAACCCCCTTCTAAAGCAGTTGTGGGGCTGCATTCACTTCATCTGTTCTGCCAGTGCCCAAGCAGCTAGGTTTGTCTCTTCTGCCTCTGTGCCTTCAGAACAACTGTTCCAGCCAGCTATTCCTTGCCTTATTCTAAAATTGTGATTTCTGTCCTAAGCATATTTCAAATCCATTGCTCTTAATTTCCATGAGTATTTGTCATGCATAATCAGGGACCTGCTTAAAAGGAGATGAGGAGCAAAGCACCTGAGTGTTTTCTCACATGAGGTGACCTGTATGGAGTGAAGAGAGAATCTGAAGAATAAGGGAGATACACGTCTGCTTACCTGAGTAGTCCTGTCGTTTTCCAGGAGGCAGTTGGAGATACTCTGGAGGAGCTGTGGATCTCGTACAACTTCATTGAGAAGCTTGGGGGTATCCATGCAATGAAGAAGCTGAAGGTTCTTTATATGTCAAATAATTTGGTGAAAGACTGGGGTAAGCCACACCTCTGTTGTATAACTTCTCAGTAGTGCAGTGAATGCATGAGTTACTGAGTAAAAACTAGTTCTGTGTGTTACAAGGCTTTAACTCTTCCTAATAAGCCTGTGGATGTGCACAGAATCAGTAAATATCCACTCATGAAAGAGAGTAAAAATGGTTAGAATACTGAATTTAACTTCTAAGCCAAACGGAGTCTGTTCTTTGAATCATCTTTCACAGACTTCTTCTAAAACACAGACCTGTTCTTCAGCCTGATCCCAGTTCCAGCCCGAGCAATCCCTGCCCTGGTGTACCCCACTTATCCCTGCCCCGGGTTTGAGGGGACGTGTGGTGCAGCAGCACTGGCCACGTTCCACACCTGGTTGGTGTTCTCCCCTTTGTGGTTGCAGCAGAGTTTGCGAGGCTGGCAGAGCTGCCCTTGCTAGAGGACCTGGTGTTTGTAGGCAACCCCCTGCAGGAGAAGTACGCCTCCGACCAGAAGAACAGTTGGATTGAAGAAGCAACCAAACGGGTACCCCAGCTGAAAAAGCTGGATGGTGAGTTTGGGGCATGAGGGGATCTGTGTGAGTTAGCAGCTTAATGTAAAGGCGTCCACAGGGAAATGAATCATAACCTCAGAAATTCATCTGTGTGCCCATGTAATTAATATTCCTCCCTCCTGCCTGTGGAGTTATTCAGATCCTGGCTGCAGGATCTTCTGAGAGTGTTTGATGGATGTTGGAGTGTTAAATCCAAGTGGTCTTGCAGCTTACAGTTGGAATTTACTCTTGATGTTACCCAAATTATCCAGTTTTGAGATATAACTCATAGGGAACTGAGGTTTAGCATTAAGTTAACAAGGCTTTCATCTGCCACGCTGAGTTACAGTTTTCCTAGCAAAAAAGAGTGACCTGGGGGGGTGGGAGAGACAGGAACATGCTCTTTAGCTTCTGGTGCAAGGGCAGGTTTTCAGAACTTCATGAAAGGTTCCTAAATGCCTGAATATCCCCCTCTTGTCACTGCAGTAGGCCTCAATTTGTGAGCTGTTCTCTCCTATTTAAGTCACTAATATGAAAATATATTGAAGCATGTCCTGATTAGTGACTAAAAATGAGGTAATTTTAAAATCTATAATTAAATATGTTCATTTCTGTTATGGAGATGTTGGCTGCACACTTTCATCCCCTGTTCAGTAAAGCAGGGAAGAGGGGAGCAGGACTGGTAGTAGAGAGTGGCAGCAGGGACAGTGACAAGAGGACAGCTTCCTTACAGGGAGCAACTGGCAGGACATGGAAGCCAGGCCAGCTGAGGTGAGAAGAACTGTTAGGAAGTGGAAGCCCGGGCAGAGAAGCAGACTGGTGTGAAGCATGGCCTGCAGTCATCCCTTTGCTGCTGCTGCAGGAAACATTTTGGGAGTGAAACAAAAAGCAGAATAGGGTAAACACGTACTGCTTGTGAGATGGCTGATACAGGGGCTGGTATTACTGAAATGTTTGAAGGCGTTCTCGGACAAAAACAAGCCCTGAAGGTCTCTTCAACAGTTAAGTGTCTCTTTTCTGTTGGTTCCTGTGCCCGGAACCCTGGTGCCTAAAGCACAACAGAAACCAGCCTCCGGTGGTTTTATTTCCCATTTCCTATCTGTGGAAAAAGAAAAACAGCACCCCAGTTTTACAGTGAGCAAAGGGCTCTCACCACAGTTCAAGTCTGCCTCAAGCTGAGCAAAGCATCAGTGTGACCCAGTTCCCATTGCCCAGGTGACAGCACAGGTGAAGGGACATAGAGCTTCAGGCCCTGCTGCTCCTTGTCCTAGTTACTTAGGCATGTACTGGCTGGTGCTGTTTCAGTGTGCTGTGAGCTCACCTGTGCTTTTGGGTTTTGCTTGATAAATCTTTTGGGGGGCAATTAGCATTTCAGTTCATTTTAAATTCATGAACACATCACCAGGAGGTGGTGTGAACCCTGCAGACCACCACAATCTGAGCTGCCTTGGCTCAACACAGCAGTTAAGTCATTTTTAATTTATTTTTTTTTTAAAGTGCCCAAGGCATTACTGCACCATGGAGCTTTCTTCTGTGACATCCAAGTTATCCCCAGGAGATGTGACCATATCAGTTCTTGGACCCACGTTAATCTCATTGTGTTTTGTGGTCTGGACACCCTAGAGAGAAGGTGTCCCAGGCTACCTCAGTCACGTATGCCATGGGAACAGCAGCACAAAGAAGGGGCCCAGCAAGAGGAGGGTGATGTGCTGATTGGTTGGTGGCAATTGAACCAATGTGGTGCATCTTCCAGAAACCAAGTCAGGCTGACCTTTGCAGGTCCTGCTTTAGTACATTTTTTATTCTCTCTTACCCAAGAAAAACATCCAACAGAAGTTCTCATCAGCTGAAGGCTGCTCTAGTTAAGAGCAGGCCAGGTATGCAGAAGTTCATGTCAGTTAGAAGCAGTGGCAGAAATACAACTCAGTTTCTTCTTTCTGCCAGTCTGACTCTTTCTGACCAGATTAGCTTTCAGGTCTGTCAGCATTAGCTGTATTTATTCTCTGCATAAGCTATTCATAAATCTTTGCAGATTTTTTTTTCTCTCTTTTTTTTCTCTTAGGTATCCTAGTTATTAAAGAAGAAGAAGAAGAAGAAGGAGCAAACTGATGACACTTTCTTGTTGGGTATTTAACTATTTAAGTAACTCCAGACAGCTCAGCACATAGAACTTTTATATAAAAAGTTTGTTTTGAAGAAAGTCTTCAGGCAGTTTTTTAGAAGACCAGCTTATCTCCACAGTCTCTCACCCAAAGAGTTAGTTACCAGAATCTGGGCACACCAATTTTGTCAAGCTCATGACACCTTCTGAGGGACCAGTGGAGCTGAGTTTATC
>NW_008607291.1:0-1685 GCF_000691845.1 Merops nubicus | reverse complement strand
CGGCCCGGAGAACGAGGAGAGCCGCCCTCGCTTAAACGGTGTCTTTGTCCGTCTGCAGCCGGACCCGCTGCTGGGAGCAGGGCCCCTGGAGCCGCCTTCGGCTTGCTCCCACCGCCGCCGCGCTCGCCCCAAACCGAGGGCGGAGGGCTGGGTTTCAGGCTGATGAGAGTTTGACTCCAGGTAGTTCTTCTCCAAGAAAACCCCTCTGACTTAGCTGTAAATGACTTGGAAAGGTTCTCCTTGGCTTTTAAATTCTGAGAACTGAGATATGAGGGTCAAGGAGTGTTTTTTGCAGCATGTCATGCTCCTTCCTGTGTATGAGTAAAAGACAAGATTAAAGAACTAAGCTAATAAGGGTAAATTCTCAATACTGCCTTCAGTGAAGCCTCTTTACTGTGGAGAATAAGAAAGAAAAAAAAAAGTAAAAAAGTCTCACACACTGAACAGCAGCTCAGTGCCATTTACCCTTAGTCTACTGTTGATTTATCAGCTCCTCCTGAAATCAGTAGCAACATCTCAGCAAGTTCAGAGAGGCAGGACCTGACTTCCCAGCAGAGCAACACCCTGTCGGGCTGTTTTTAAAGCCTCCGTAACAAGATCACTTGGAAGGGAGATTTTAGAACTCAGCTGGCAGCTGAGTAATGTTAATTGCTGTCAAGTCTGCCACACAGTTATTGAGGTTTGTAACTTAAACTCGGGGGAGGGGTTAGATTGGAAACCAATGACTAGCAAGGTGAGGCAAGTTACTGTGGGTTCCTCGTATCACATTCTGCTGGCCAGGCTCAGTGAAGCTCTCCAGTTAAGTGCTTCAGTCACTGTGATTTTGGGTGAAGTATTTGCAATTGCCATTGATAGATCAACAGGCTAATAACGTGCGTCCTCTCCAAGAACCCATTCCCTAGTGGTTCTTGTCCAAGGGTTCATTTCTACTCTTTCATTTGCCAGAAGGCTTGAGCCTTTGCTTTATTGTGAGATCAGCTCATGTTTGACTTGTACCTCACCACCATGTGAGAAAGGACTCAATTATTTAATTTTCAGTAGGGGCCAGGGTCTTAAATTCATTAAGCCTCATTGTCCACTTTCTACAGTCAAGTGAGTTGTGGGCAGGAGGGGAGAAGAATGTTATTAAAAAAAAAAAAAAAAAAAAGGCAACAAAAGGCATTCTATATCTTCAAGATGTTCACATTTTATCACACTGATGGTCAGGCCTTGGCCAAATGCCAGCTGCTGGAGGGCTACTACTAATTTGAACGTGCATCGCTATAAATAAAAATGATGTGCTACGATTCCAACCACTTATGTCTTCCAGACTGAGTAATAACTGCCTGCTGGTTAGGCTCATTAACAGTAAAACCAGTACCTGATCGGCTTTGTTTTCATCTCACTGAGCTGCAGTTGGGGCCACACTTTATATCCCCAGAGGCTGCGTTTCGGGAACTCCTACTGTGTAGAAAATGTATGGAAACTGAAATCTATGTATGTAATCAGGCTGGATGGTAAGAGAGCTCAGGAAGGATATTTGTGCCTTTTAGTGATTAAAAATAAGATATGGCAGCATTTCTAAGAGAGGGGACTCAGAGGGATTCCTTGAGGAAATTAGACATTGTTAAGAAATGGCTCCGAGTAAATAGACCGAAACCAAGACAGAGACAGTGAGTCTGAAATGGAAAACTGTGAAGCGGGGG
>NW_008607290.1:0-14454 GCF_000691845.1 Merops nubicus | reverse complement strand
TGCTTTCACCTGGAGGGGTGTGCAGTAGGGTCAACTAAAACTTTAAAGTTTGAAAAGCATCATAAGTTTCTGTAATTCAAAGCCTTATGTAAATTTGGGAGGTGTTTATTATCATTGATAATAAAAGCCTGGTTTCTTCCAAATGTTTTATATGTTAAGCTACAGCTTGATGGTGACTTGGGGTCATACTGGGTATAATTTTTGTCTGCATTTAGTTCCAGGAAGCCCAGGAAAGGCCAGGCAGACTCCTCTACTTTCAAAATTAATTTTTCAATATCACTGCAGCAGAGTTTGATTTGAAACACAGTGTAACTAATTTCCTTCAGTGCAGGCCTGAGGGAGCTGGTGGCTTTCTGTGTAACACTTACTTGACAGATTCTGATTTCACTTAAACTGAACGAGATGGAAAAATCTCCATAGATGACATTGGCATCTTTCTAAATCTCCCATGACCTGAGCCAGAATCCATTTATGTATGGTCCAAACGTAAACTTCAAGTCTTCTAAGACTACAGGCAAACTGCACTTTTTTAGGAAAGAGCCTTAATAGCTGGTGCAGAACTGACACAGACATTTCATTGAACAAATGGTGATGTTTGTTTTCTTGTGTTTAATTATTTTTGTTCTTTGTGTGGAAGATTTGCATGAAAATGGGATCTTGAAGAGTTCATCTGTTCCTGCTGCTCATTTTTCACCTGGAGGCACAATCTTTCCTCTGATTTGCAATTAGTTACTTTGTAATTGATTGCAGTGTCAGAGCTGGTATTATGCGTCTGGGTGAAGAGGGAGCAGCGGGAGCTGATGAATACTTAAAACCACTCAAGTTTTGTGCAAAGATCTTTGCAAATGGGGGAAAGATGAAATTAAGAAGCCACACAGACTGAGTGGAGTGATCCTTAAACCGCTACTTTAAATGACCTGTCTCTCATCAAGCCAATGTCGAATTAGGGAACCAATTGTAGCTGTGCTGGAGTAGGAACCAAGTTTAATGGAACCTACAGGGAGATGTCAACAGCTGTTCTCAGACTTTATTTGTTTAGGGTACCTGTGGTTGGAGCAAAATCTGTTACCTGGAGGAAATCATCACTTCAAGGTATGAATCAGGATTGTGGTTCATCATAGGAATGCTGGCTTAAGCCAGGCACCAAACTCGCCTCTCAAACAGGGAGCAACACAGATGTGCATTAACAGAGTTTAAAATCCTAGGAACCTGTTATCTAAGTGAGAAAGCAAACCAGATCTGAAGTGAGGCAAAAGCCTCTTCTGCGAAACTGATGTAACATACGTGGCTGTGGCAAGGAGGGTGACGGGCTCCTTGGTTCTGGAAAGATATAGCAGATAGTTCTGAAAGTGTAGACCCGAATTCCTCTTCTGAGACTGAGAGGAAAGGGCTAAACTACATTTGCAGTTCTCTAAAGGTGTCTCTCCTTCATTATAACTAGTTCTTTTAATATGTTTGGGTTTTATACTTTCTAGCTGTTGGAAGATCAGACACCTTTGAGTTATGTAGGTGTTCTGACAATGTCTTTGGGAAAGTCTCAAGGGTTACCATGTGGTACCAAACAGAGGCACAGGATTTTAAGCCAGTGTGGAAGGTAGTGTGAAAGAGGGAATGTAACATTCACAAATATTTAACTTTGTTGCACCTCATCTCCAAATGAATTTTGATTTTTTTTTTTTTTTTTTCCTGTGGATTCCTTCAGTTTATACATTTGGGTCAGGGGGATTCCTTTGTAATTTTCATGGAGGTGTAACAGGCAACAGAAATCAAAGCCATGCCTTTATTTAGCACGTCAGGTACCTTGCAGAATATGGTCAGAAGCTATGCAGCCTAAGAAATGACCTGAAGCAGGATATGGTGAGATGTTTCCAACAAGTGCTAAAGATAGGGAGGATGAACAAATTGTCCCCTGCAAAATATATCTAGTTTAAACAAGAACTTGGAGTGCTGGAGATGACTGGATTGTCATTGCTGACTTTGTTATCTGTCTCTGTGTGTAAGCTCCACTTAAGTGTCAGGCTTCATTGCACATAAGCTTTATTGTATGGGTTGTGTGTGTGTAAATCTGTCTTGGTAGCTTGTAATTACTAAATGAGATAATTAGCACTGGCTTTTTTTTTTTTTTTTTTACAAATAGGTACTTCAGAAGTCTCATTTTTTGTTCCCATGAAATCCTGGGATACTGATGGGGAATACTGGCCTGAGAGGTTGAGAATCCAGCCCAGTGATCTGTGAGGACTAGTGCCAGATGTCTCACTGTGCGTGTGCATAGATAGGTCATATCCCAAAATAACACAAAGAACACTGAAACCCAAACAAAGTGCTGAGGCCGTTCTCACATTGCCTTCCATTAGGGGACAAATCAATATTTCAGTGTGGCTGTCCTTTCTAAAGTTGTTTTTAGAATCTTGGTATTTAGGAATCCCTTATGACCAGGTCTCATTTCCTGCTTGTGTCTCTTCAGCGTTCCCCCTGCCATTTTGTCTCCCCCTTAGCAGGGCATACATGGTTTACAGTAGCCAGCCCAGTTCTCCAGGGGTTTGACTTTCACCCCTGAGACTTGGGTAGCTGGAAGAAAAAGCTTCTGATTTGAGAACCAACTTGCTTACCTCAATGGCCTATTCATCTCCAAGCTATGTATGTTTTCATCTCCTCAAGTGATTAAGGAGGCTGAATTTAGAGCTTGCTTTCATTGCATTGTTAGTGTCAGTTTGCTTTCTTCTACGTTGCTTTATTTTCATAAATATTAGATAACCACTTTACCTTTCCATTGTAAATGCTGAAAGGCTCCAATGGGAGAGTATCTAGTACTGCATACTTTGAGGAATAAAGAAAAATATAATCCTGAAGCTGTTATTGCTATCATTTGTCTTCTTTGAGCTACAGGTCTTGGGGAGTGGGGGCATGTTTCCGTAGGAGTAAGGACAGTTGTGTTTATGGGGACTGAACTGCAAAATGTCACCTTAAGCATTATAAAAAATGCCAACAGCTTAATGTCAAGAAATGCATGAAATTATACAATTAGTATGAGAAAAAAATGTGTGTAGATATATATGGAAAATTCTCTAAATCTAACAAATATGTAGGATTTATCATAAAGCTACTCTTGGATTACCAGCTCCAAGTATGAAATCGTAAGTAAAGCTCTCTTTTCAAATTCATGAACCTGCCTTCAATCATGATATGTTAAAAGCAGTAATTTTAGATTTAGTTTTTCTCTTACCTTCTACATTTTAAGCTGTTTGGATGGTATTTCAGTGACAGATTTATCTGTAAGACTGCAAACAGGAATGGAAGCTGCTACACAAGAATGTAAATGAAAATCTGAATTTCTAGTTAAGCTGAGTTTCTGAAATAATTCCGTCACTTCAGCAGTATGGAATTTCAAGAACAAACCAAAATGTTAATGAGAGCCTCGACTTAAAAAGTGGAAATCTTAGAAACATTGATACTTGCTTGAAAGAAAATTCTTTTAAATCGGTGGAGGTTTTAAATGGATTGCCAGATGAAGCTTCACTGTGAGAAATGACTTTGTGTATCCTCATCATTAATAACCTTTCAGATTCTGGCCTGCCAGGCAGATGAGTTCACAGCACTGTATTCTCACCTCCTATTTCAGCAAAATGAAGGATGCTCAGCTGCTGGCAGTAAGTGTGGGTCACTCAGTCTTTCACTACTGTTCCACAGCAATTTTAGGAACTTGAGAAGCATTTGAGGCAGGGTGAACTGAAGCACTTTCCAGGAATTTGACTTTATTTCGTTTTCAAGAGAAGTTATTGAGGACAAGTGATAAAATATTACTGTCACTATTTTGAATGTTCTTTGAAGAGAAATTGTCATTCTTACTGAGAATGCGTTTGAGTGACAGTATTGCACAAATTCTTCATTCTCCTCTTCCATTGTTCTTCATAAAAGATTTAGTTTGAAAAGCCCAATTAAATACTTGGGCATATTATAGCAAGACAGTCTTGACATAATCCATTCAACAGCAAATTGCTGGTTTGTCTGATCTTGTAGGTGGCACTCTATCTGTGTGCTATCATTAATGGCTTCATTATGTGGAGACCTCATCTTAAAAAAGGCTCCACCCATCTGTGAAGTGATGAACCAGATGCAATCAGCATTTGAAAAATTAATTTACAGAAAAAGTACTTTTTTAAGGAAGAAAATGGCTAACCTCTTTAAATTTTCTTTTTAGAGGAATCTGCTAAATAAGTGCAACACTTCCATTTATCAAAGGAAAAAGGAACATGCTATACAACTCAAAACAATCCTTTGAAAAGGCAGTTCTTGGAATAAAATGTAGGTGGAAGCAGTTAAAAAAATTTGAGATAAACAAAAGAAACAGCTCCTTAGGTCATGATTGCCTTAACCACGTTAGTCACACAATGTTGTAGGGACAAGTGGAAGCTGTGTGCTGTGGTCTCTCTCCTGCAGCATGCCTGGTGTAGGGCATGCTGTTGTTCTCTCCAGGGGCAGTAGTGCCAACGTGCTGTTCTCTGAGTAGTACCTCATTTACAGAAAATGCTTTACCTCATTCTGGAAATTGATGTACTTATGAAATACTAAATGCTAATATATTTTTTTAAACTACATAATTCCTGTAGCCACTCCTGGTGTTGCTAATTTCTGTTGATTTTTTCTGCTGCAGTGTTATTTACAGTAACATAAAGACACTTCTAAGCTGTTCTGTATTGTATTTGTTCTTCCACAGGGTCATGCAGCTTAATTTACTCTCTGAGGGCACATTTGTAAGGTCACAGTGAGAAAGGGATACCCTTCTTCAAACTGAGGCCTTGATTTGGCCTAGGGAAGTGCTTGTGCATGCTTTTCAGTACTGTGTAAGTCCACTTAAATCATTGGTACTGAATACCTAGAATAGGGTACACTGTGACAGGATCACATCTCCTGGGATCATGGGCATAGTGAAGAAAGTAGCATAACTGTCTTAAACAACATTTGAAAAATCATATCTTAGATTGTGTATCCATCTGCTTAGTGTACAGGCAAAACATAGTATCAGGAAGTTTTTGAGTCTTTTCCGGGACTCCACTATTTGCAAAGTGATGGAAACGTGTTTAGCATTCAAACCATGGCTACACAACTACTTGCTGTTCTGAGTAGTTGCCTTCTGCGAGTTTTGGTCTTCATTTTGAAGCCCCTGCCTGTTTGATGTGGGTTGAGTTCCTTGTTACAACTCGAGTAGAGACAAAAGAAACTCCTTCCACAGTCCTCTCAAGAAAGACACCTAAGAACATAACTGCTTCAGGTTTAGTGTTCATCTCCTAGCAGGTTAAAATTAATCTGTACTCACTGAGTTGCTAGCAAGGAGAACAATCAAATGGTTGCATTAACTCAGTTGACTAAATGAGGTGAATCCTGTGTCTAATGTGTTAACACAGGTACAGGAATCACTGGATGATATATTAAAAGATCATAGGAAAAACATTTTGTTCCATTATTTGCTGATCTATGAAGTCACTTTAATTACTCAGGTGTCAAACAATATATAGAGCTGGGTATTCATGGTTTCTGTGTCATAATAAAATACCAGATTTAAAATTTTGCACTTTATAGAGCCTGTAGAATCTAGTTAACAAACTGCTGTTGGAAAACAAGATCACAAATCCATTACTTAGAAGCTGTTTGGATCTCTGCTTTGAGATCCTTGCTCGGCAGATGCTGTGAAACTGAACATGCTTGTGAGCTTGACCTATTATTCAGAGAGAGCTTCAGACTAATAACAGCTTTGATCATTGAGAAATCTATCTGGTTTTGACTTAAAAGAAACCATAAATGGCCCAGTTTTATAAACTGAAATTTATAGGCTTATCAGATCTAACATTCAAGACTTTCTTGTCTGGAAAACTACAGGCAGTCCTACGTCTGCATCAAACCCCTGTCCTTTCTGTAGTTTACTCCCTAGGGAGGCCAAGTGCAGAAAAGCTGATTTCTGGAAAACAGCTGCAACATTCTTAGCAGACGTAATTTATCAAAATACTGCTTTGAAAAATGACATGCATTTAATGGTACCGAAACTTCCGTTAGTCACTAAAAATAACACAAGTATCAAAACTGGTTAGTATGGTTCAAATGTTCTTTCCAGACTTCAGTCTTACAGGTATTTGGTTTTCCTTGACTGTTAGGGTTGTCCACTCCTAAGTGAAGGGTGGATGGCCAAATAATTAGGTTACGTGTAATCTTAGAGTTGCCATACAGTGAGCCAGCTTTGCTCTTTCAATTTTTGTTTTTCAAAGTGTATAGTTTTATCAGAGAGTACAGATTTACTTTTATTTTCTTATGTAATACTGCAGCAGAAATCTTTAGCTGACATTCACCATGTTATTAAGCAAACGTACCAGTATGAAGCACAATTTGTTTTTCTGTTTGAGTGACATGACTGCACTCCCTTCTAAAAGTCAGTGCAAATAAGACCTCTGGATTTAATATTCCTGGTGTGATTTTTTTGTTTGTTTGGGTTTTTTTTGTTTTGTTTTTTTTTTCCCTGCTGTTGAATAGGGAAGTGAGTTTAGGTCCTTATTATTTAATATTAATTCAGGGGTGATATCTGAAAAATCCTCTTTTTAGAACTTAAATATAACTCTCATGATAACAGGCACTTTGGATCTAATGCAAAATCAAAAGCATCAGTAGTGAGATTCCTGTTTTATGCATCTGTTATTGTCTGAGTAAAAAATTAAGTGTTCTGCCTCTTCTCAGAATTAGGCTTTTTGCTTCTCAATACAACCACTGATTTGTATTGTATTTATTACTGCTGTTTTGCAGTGATGTGAAGAGATCCTGGTATGAACATGTCTTCCTGCAGTTAAAGGTTGTAGAATTTTTGTGGAGTATGAAACTGGGAAGATCTGATCAATTAATGTTAGTCTCTGAATATCCTAGACCCTTTATCTTGTACTTGCCCCTGTGCTGAGTCTGGTGAGAAGACTCAGAGAATGGAAAAATGTTCAAGTACGTATCAAAATATATTTTCATCATCATAAATCTGCCTTTGACTCATTAGTATGTGACTACCAAGTAATTAACTGGATTTGAAGCTTTATGCCAGAGGATGTGTGATCCAAAAGTAATTCATAGTCGTGTAATGCTCTTTAGTGCGATCTGGAAGCTGAACTTAATTGTGTATTTGACCTGCCCAAAATGAATAACAACTACCATCTTATTACACTATACCTGCATTTAAATGAAGCTTAATTGGTCAACACTGAACTAATAATGAAGCAGCAATAGGCACTACCCACTAAACTGAAGTGAATGCCAAGTTGTATTGAATGTGGATCAGACAAGGATGCTATAGAGGCAAACCATTTTCTCACATTTTATAACTAAGCATTCAAAGTTTCCATATATGTTCTTTCAGCGATGTGACACATCTCTGGGTTTAGTTTTTCTGGGGAAATGCTGCTGGATCTAAGCAAATACTCATCTCTAAGTGAGGTGCTTTACATCCTTTGTGTATTTCTTGTAGTTTACATTTGTTAAGGCTGTCTCAGACTGAGTTTAATTCATTACATCAGACATGCTTGTGCTGCCCTTGATACTATATAAGCAGAAGGAAACTGCTCTTCTGCTACAATGAGTCTTAGACTGATTAGTAACAGAGAAAACTTATTGTCTTTGGGTGTGTCTTCACTAACAATTATCAAGGCCCAGTTAGTGGGTCTTCAGAGCAAATCTGCTAGTGCTGATAACCCACTGATGTCACTGACTTCAAGAAACACTGAAGCACTTCAGTACCTTTTGGACTTGCATTCAGCTAATGCTGGAATTGGTGTTTTTGTTGAATGAGGCTAGTGTTTCATGCCAAAGCATGGCAGGAGCTGCATATAGTCATGAGGTTCTTGGTGGTGGGCTTGTATATAAGAAAAGTAAAAAAGAAAATGCTAGTCAGGATCATTTGCTATTCGCTATCACAGAGTTCCCAGCTTTCTAATCAGCAGGCTATTTTCAGAGTTATTAGCTTGAGAAGGGCAGAGAAGGAAAGTCTCGTGTCCACAAGAGGACTTGAGAGAAAATAACATTCTGAAGAGTTTTGCTGAAGCAGTCCTAGCCAGACAGAAAAGGTTCCTCACCTCATCACTGTCACCAAATTCACAAGCCATAGGCAAGGCTGTGGTTTGGATGAGGGGAGCATGGGTGAGCAACATCTCCTCTGGTTTAACCTGCATGGCTTTGCAGCAAAGAAAGGAAGAAGGAAAGGACATAGTGTGGAAGGAGACAAGATGTAGTGTGATTTTGCTCTTGCCTATCAGTGGGTGGTAGAGAACAGACTTGAATTACAATCTGTATTTCAAGAGTACTTCATGAATTACTGGGTTAAGCAGTGATGTCTTGTTCCCAGCATGGAGTGTGCTCTAACACATCAGTTGTGTTCGGGAGATTACTACCTGTGACCTGCTGTAAAAGGAATCCAAAGTTATGGTGGCTTGAAAGGGGTTTAATTACAAGAAGTCACAAATGGTTCATTGCATCCCATGGAAATGAAAGGTGTAATTGCAAATCTTACCTGCTCATGCCTGAAACTTCAGCAGCCTTAATGTCTGGAATGGAAATTGCATAAACTCCATTTTCAGAGTAGTATAGTTGATGCTTTTTTTGCTGGATTGATATCTTCCTCTTAGCCATGTATCTGGCACTGAGCAAATACTTAGGATATGGTTGAATTGTTTGAAATAATGATTGCTATGTTGAATTGCTGTGAGAAGATAGGAGATTCTGGTGATGATTCGTGAAATTATGGGGGGGGGGGAATAAAGTCTTGTCCTCGGAACTTTTTCTTAGCCTGTAAGTACTGGAACTTCATCTGAATTGTAGTTCTAATCTAAATAGCCCTGCTAGAACGAACATATCTGGAGGAAATAATATTTGTACTTATACATGGGAAAAGGTGTTTTTTGAATATAGTATGCTAAAAATGGTGTGAATTTTACTTTGATCTGTCATGATGCATAAACTGCTTCCTAAAGAAAACTAGTATTTAATGTGATGGAAGTGTGTATTTTAAAGTTTGTTTTGCTGTAAAGCATAATATTTTTTTCTGTGTTGCTATCTTTCCCTGCTGTGGTTGTTTTAAATATATTCTGGTACTTCTTTTCTTTAAAGCACGTGGGCAGCACATTGATAAGATATATCAGTGTAAATATTCCGATCTTAAACCAGTTTTGGAGTGGTGGTCAGAAGAGTTACCATATACTTCTGAGCCACTTTACACTAAATATGATAGCATCTACCGATTTCTGAATGTCAAATTTGAGACTAGTTTAATTTGAGATGAGTTTCTGTTTTTTGGGGGGGGGGGAACCCAAACCAACGATTTATCTTTTTTCCCCAAAGTCTGCTTGAACTTAAACTGGGGTGATGCTGCTGCTGGTGTAGCCATGAGGCTGCTGTGATGCAACTTGTGCTGCCTTCTTACTGAAAATCTACTGAAGAATCCTTAGTTATTCCAGTAAAAACCTCAAGCATGTGAAAGTAAGTGTCTGCTTCCATTCCAGTTCCCCTAAGTCTTCTGATTCTAGGCTGTAGAGTTCCTAGAAATTTTGGCTGGCTAGAATACAGTTACTAATAAGACATAAGTTTAGAGATAGGTTTTTGAAATATAATGGAATATTATTTCCAGTATTCCTCCTAAATAAAAGCCAGACAAATATAGGTGTGCTTCAGAGTAGTCAGTAACATGAACTTGCATGTAAGAGTAGGAAGTCCACGTTTGATATGTGCTTTATTTTACTTATATTAGGTACTTGAATGTATCTTTATACCAAGAAATGCCACCAGCTAGCTATTGCAAATGAATTATTCTTTGTGCTGGAATTGTCATGCATGTAAGTAATGGAACTTGTGGCAGGTTGGAAAAAGGTCTGAGTCTGACTCTCCCCTATCCTGGCCAAGAAAGAGTCACTGGAGTCTCTAGTTTAGTCTGAAATTACATTTTCAGCACAGGACAATGTTCTTATAAAGCAATTCCTTTGCTCTCTTGTTATAATGTGCTTCATTTGGAGCAATGTAATTAGCACAAGCTTGAATATTTTTATAATAGCTTGAATATATCACCTCCCAATTAGTACAGGGAACAGAGGTAATGTTTGCCTCTGGCACTCTGGTTTATATCAAGGTGCATTCAGTAATGACCAAGCTAAAGGCTTGGAAAGCAGCACTCCTGCATAATCGTCCAGAAGTCAAAACCCCTGTCCTAAGACTGGGCTTGCTAAAATCAGGATTAAAGTCCCTTTTAATTTTCTGCATGCTTCATGCTGCTTTCTCATGATTCCTTCATGAATTACAGTATCTGAACCTCCTTTATGGTCTGCGTGGTCGTGGAAAATTCAAATAGAATGGAATCAAGGAGTAGGTGTGAAACAAGCACTGTGCTGTGTCTTAACTTGTCACAGACAGCCAGCGTGGTTCTTGGTGCATCTTTACTATGAAAAAGAGAAACACATGCCTTAGGGAAAAGAAAAAGCAGAATGAAGTAATGAGTGAATGTCATTAATGACTATTTGAGGTTTTAAGTTGTGCACTTTTACTGAAGGGTCAGAGTTGCCAATGCAGGAGTTCTGTTAGACATCCATGGATGAGGCTTATGTGAACACAAGCAGCACCTGCATGGACACGTGGTCCTTTATGGAAGAATATTTTCATAAACAGCCATTTACACAAGCTGAGGTAAATACTCATCATGCTGAGAAAAGAGTAGGAGAGCAATGCTCTGCACACACTGCTCAAATGTGAAGGCTTGGAAATGTGCTTGTTTCTGCTTTTAGTGCAGCTGCAGGGAGGCTACAGAGACTGTTCCTTGTCTCCCCTTTGCTATTGTAGAGATCAGCACTGATTTTTAAAAAATAATTCTCTTTTCTCCTTTGTTTCTATAGATTTCTACTAGCTGCTGCCTCTAAAGCTCATTTGTCCATCCTAGTTTTGAGGGAGGAGTCCTCCTACTTTCAACAGATGCTTCTTCTTCAAGAGTACGAGCTGCACTCATGTAGTTTTCTGTTAAAGAAATTAAAGCACCTTACTGGAGCAAGAAAGCATGTGTTAAGGCTATGGACATTTGATAGTCACTCCCTGGCCTCTGCTTCTATTCCATAATCTGGGGCTTTTTGTTGTATATTTTGGAGGAAGCAGCAGTTTGGAGTCAGCATAGAATTTGGATAACCTTGTGGACAAAACTTCTGGAATACCACACTGAAGCAGCACTGTAGTGAGATGAAGCAAAAGTGTCTATAGAGAGCAAGTGCAGAAGCTGTAGTCACCAGAGCCCTGGTCAAGGACAGAGCAAGAGTAGTGACGGTGTTATAGGATGTGCTTTCCTTGAGTAGATGTTTGGGGTTTTTAGCCCCTGAGATGAACTTCTCTAAACTTCACTAACTAACTAACAGTTCAGTGTAATACAGCTCCCTCTTTCATGCTTCCTGGGTACTTAGTATAGTACCATAGTGGAGAAGATGTCAGAATTGTTTAAATCAGAGAAATAGCTCAAAAAGCTGTCAATAACTCGCCCCTGTTTAGAAAGGGATGACTGAGGAAATTCCTACCATAACCTTTCTTTTTTCAGTGCTGCTTCCTATGCATGGAAGCTGAAATTTAATCTCTTCAGTGGAGGACTATAAAGTGTAATTACATAATATTTGTAGCAAAAGCACTTTATGGGTCAGTAGGAAAAAGCCAAATTATTACAAGTGTTCTGCCACGGACCATGGGTGAGTTGCTGTTTCCTCAGATATAACTTTGTGTGGTACTGCAAGCCATTCAGTCACCTCCATAAACTAGACCCTCTATAAAGGGAGTATCCAAAACCACTGTGTGGCTTTTGGTATTTGGTGAGAGGAGGTAAAATAGTTGGCTTTTAAGTCAACAGTTAACAATAATGTATTTTGTTTCAATTATAGACTAAATAGATAATCAAATGATTCATGAACATCAGCCATCCTTTCAAAGGTCATCTTGATCTGCAAGGCTTTACATCTCAGTGGAAGGCAGTTGATTTTGTACTCCCAAGTCCATTTGCTCCAGATCTTCAAATGTATTCAAGCGCCTTAATGCTGCTGACAGTAAGATAAGATTTTGATTTTAAATTAGGTAACAATCTTTCTATGAAGTTCTTACTTATTTAAAGACTAAAGTTAAAGTCTAGATTAAAAAAAAACCCAACACCTTAGCCCATATAGTGTAAGTAATGACATCCTAGTCATACATAAGTTATTACTTAAGGCAGTCTCAGAGCCTTTGCAATGTTAGTGTTCTATGGGTTTCCATACCTCAGTAAAAATTGCTTCTTTCTGCAGCCCTGGTGGAGGGGAAACAAAACACTAAGGTTTCAGTAGCTGGTACATGATTTTGCTCCTCTGTGTACTTCCTGCACACCACATCAAGTTGGTGCCTTTCTGGAAAGAAAAGAGACACAGTGCTGCTGCAGGTGGCTTTGGGAGTGGGGTGGTGCCCAAGGAGGCACCCAAACCACTGGGGAGAGAGCATGGGTTATTTCAGTATGAACAAACAGCTTCTGTTAAAAAATTACATTCATTCTCTTAGTGCAGGTAAATATTTCTGTGAAAAGATTAAATAATCCAGCTGGATCTAGGTAAAACAATACAGAAAATCTGAAGGCTGTCAACTCCTGTGACGATGTTTTCCTGGGTTACAAATGCCAAAATGCTTTCCTAGCACTTGTATTAAGGGAAACAGTTAAACTGACTCATAAATTTGAAGTGTGATTTAAGATCTGCAAGCTCCAAACAGATGTAAATCTCTGAGTGAGGGATGCTTTGTTAAATAAAAAAAACTAAACCTCCAGATGCTCACTAACAGAATGTACCAATTTTTCTTTAAGAAGCTGGCATGCATCCCTTGAAAAGAGTTCTTTGCCTATAAAAATTCATCAAAGATGTTATCTGTGGTACATGCAGGTAAAAACGCTGCAGTTTTTCTCTTTAAATCATTAGATTAATACATGATTTGCATGCACAGAAATGGAATGCCTAAACAAAAAAATGTTAGAAATAGCTCAGTTTCTTCTCAGTGGATAGGATTTAGACAAGAAAGTAAATAAAAAATGAAGGAACTACAGAAAACATGCAGCTGGTGGTTGAGATATACATTGCAAACTGTCTTAACTGAATTCAGGATAAATACTTCTGTAAGACAAAGTATAAAATGTTTGGTTTTGTCAGCAGGCCACTGCATTTAATGAAAATAATGAGGTTGCCCTGCCACAATTCAGTAATTTCTTAAAGTGTTATCTGTAGGGTTTACTGTATGCCTGGTAAGAAGAACCCTCTGTTGTAGAAGTGCATTTATTCAGAGATGTAAAAAACCCAAGGTTTATACAGCTTTTGTAACCATATTTCTGTTGCCTATTCCTTCCCTTAGTTACAATGGCAAGAGCTAATGCTATGTAGAGAAGATTGAAGGGGGAGGAGAAAAAGAATTTGTTTTCCTTTTCTTCTGTGCACTAGGCCACTTGTTTTGATCAAACAGTAAAACCTTTTCAGAGCCTCATTTTAAATCTTTCTTCCAAGATATATCTTCACCTCCTTTTTATATCTGCCAATCTGTTTGGTCAGGTTTATGGTATTGCATTTATTTCTCAGGTTGCAGTAAAAGCTATCTTCTGAAAACAACTATGGAAAGAACAGTACAGAGTACACTTGGAGAGAATCTGAAGAAAATATTCAGTATTTTGTTCAGTGCTATTGCAGACTTATAGAACTGATCATAACACAGAGCTGTATGTTGTGGTTTGAGGCTTGGAATGGGGGCGTGACCTTCCAGCAACTGGGAGGACCCCAGGTGGGTGGGAAACCATTGTATTCCCTCACCTTCCCACACACACTCTGAGAAGTGGGTTTTAATTTCACTCCTGCCTTGGAGCTCAGAGAGGGAAGTTCTCCTTTCACTCCATGGGACCCTGGAACCATTTCTGAGGGTTTTGTATATTTTATTTTTTGTATTTTTTCCCCTAATCTTTGTATATATTATTTTCCTTACCTCCCTTTTTCGTTTTCTGTTCCTTGTTGAACAATATACTTCATTTTTTTTCAAAAGTGTCTCTCTCTCTCTCAGGGGGGGAGAGGCGAGTACATAGTTCTGTTCCGCGTGGGTCCTGCCCTGAACCCCTTTTTACACGGAACCAGGACATAATTGGCACCCAGCGTGGGGCTCAAGCAAAAGAGATTTTACACTGAAAAAAATTTGGAAGTTTAGAAAATGCTCTTACTGCAGATAATAATGTATTTCATTTGCTCTCAGTTCTGTTATAACTTGCTGGTTCGACTAGTGTCTTCCCATGTACTCTGGATGGTCTTGGATGCTGGGGGGACTTGGATTAAGTTATTGTCTGTGCGCTTTGGGATTTGCATATGATTGGGATGAATATTTATCGAGTTATTGTTTTGTGTGTGAGTGCACATATATACATATATATCTAGTGTGTTG
>NW_008607289.1:0-626 GCF_000691845.1 Merops nubicus | reverse complement strand
TCGGGCAGCCTGGAGCCCGTTTCCTTGCTACTCATAGTTTACTCACTGGTTAACTCATGGTTTAGCTGCTTGTTACTCGTGGTTTACTCAACAGGGTACTCGTGGTTTACTTGCCACTCATAATTTTCTCGCTTGCCACACGTTTACTGAGTGGCCACTCAGAGTTTACTCACACCCTACTCTTGCTCAGTCCCAGCCCTGCATAGCAGCTTGTGATGGGAACAAGCTTCTTACTCACGACATCTGCTTTACTCACTCGCTACGCAGCAACCCCACCTTGCAACACCTCCCCCTCTTACTCCCTCACTTGCTACTCCTAGCTCCTTCTTACCTTGCTACATGTCCCTGGGCAAATCCACGGTCCCCACATCCTCCCAGCTTGCTTGCCTCCTCATGCGTTACTCACTCACTACTCACTTGTAACCTGCTTGCTACTCACCGCTTGGGCCACGGAGATCAGCTCAAACTCTCTTCACACCCTCTACTCACTCACTACTCCTCACTTGGCCAACAAACTCAACCCCGCTTCCTGCCAGCAGCGGGAGGAGGTGCTCCTCAGGGTCCGAGCCCTCCTCCGGGGTTACTCACCACTTACTCCACCCTCCCTGCACCCTCCTCGCCCCCGG
>NW_008607288.1:523-7960 GCF_000691845.1 Merops nubicus | reverse complement strand
ACAGCCGGGGAGCTGCGGGGAGGTGGGTGCGGAGCGGCACGGCCGGCGCTGGGAGGGCGGTTTCCATCAGCTACCGGCACAGCGCTCAGGCAGACGGTTCGTTTGAGGTAAAATCCCAAAGCAGTGCCGGGGGGAGGCAGCTGTGTCCGCCTGCCCTGCCAGGCTCTGCCACCCGCGGGGGGTGACACTGCCCTCCACCGTCGTGCCCAAGCGCTAAAGAGAAATACTTCACATCTTAGGTCGTGCTCTTGGAACATCCTTAGACTCTTTGGAAAGCTACACCCCCAGCCAGCAAATCTGCAAATTTTCAGCTTAAAATGAGCTTTAAATGGTCATATTGATGACAGCACAATTCTTGTATTTGAAGGGGAATGAAGCTGTGTTGAGTCTCCTGTAAGCACTGGGTGAAGCAAAGGTACTTGGCCAACTAAACAAAGCTCTTGAAAACATGAGCCAGGTCTGTCAGGGTAAAATACAAAGACCCTGAAATTCAGGCCTTCCTTCTTGCTTTGTGGATTATCACTCAAAATATCTAGATTGGCCAGGAAAATAAAAACAAAACAAAACAAAACAAAACAACAAAATATATACTGAGCTGCTTTCTGTTGTTACCTGTAAGGCTAATGAAAAGTCACTTGCTGTGGGAGACAGAACCACAGAGTAGGAAACTCAATTTTCTTCCATTACATTTTAAACCTTATAAGGGTTATGACTTTGGAAATAAGGTTTGTGATTTTTCATGAGCACTTAGCTTCCAAAGGCAGAGGATGAACAGCAATTGCTGAACTCTTATAAACCTCTGAAACATTACGCTTTTGCACATCAACAAAGCAGCTCCAGGAGGAGCAAGAAATGTCTCTGCTGCCATTTCTAAGGTGTGCTGGGACCAAGTCCTTCTCTTGCCTTCTTCAGAGCAAACATTTGCTGTTTTTAAAACCTGGTCTGCCAAATCAGACCAGACCACTCAACAACAACAAGAAGAAATATTTCCTAGACAATTTTACCTCAGCTTTGCCAGCGAGAATATGAAGAACTGGAGTAGTCCAAGCGCAGGCTGTAACAAGCACTGCGAACCCCAAGTTTCCATCCCCACACTAAGGCCTCTCCCACCACCTGCCCTCCTTGCACAGCACCCCAGTTCTGAATGACCAGCTTCTCGCCTTTTCAGTCAGCATGTGGGACTTCTCCTCACTGCTCCAGCCTGCCCCCTGTACCAGGGGTGTGCGTTGTAAAGGGGGCGGTGCCTTACTGCGGGCATACCAGTTGCCACACGTCGATCCAGCTGTTCAGCTCCTCTGAAACAAGCACCCAAGGTGCCAGAGGCTGAAACTCCTCCTGCAAGTGTGGGTGGCCCGCCAGCCACGCGCAGGGGCTGACCCTCGTGGGGAAGGTGGGCTGCAGCTGGCCATGGCACTGCTGTGCCAGCACACAACGGAGCAGGAACTCGAGGGGGGCAGTTTCAGGGTAACTGGGGTGCAGCGTGCTTGTGGGTTTTCACAGCCTTCTCTTCTTCAGGAGAACAGACTGTCCCATTTCTGCTGAGGTTCTCCTTTTGAAAAATCTTCATGATTGGAATTGGGGCAGCAGTGAACAGTGCCTTTATTGCATTTGTTGTCAGAGAGACAAAATATTATGCAGCCCTGCTTGGGAAGTCCATAATCCCAGAGGTGAAAGGCAGCACAGCTCTTGGAAACTGCGTGCTACAAGAAAAGAGGCCTTTTGGAAGGAAATTGCAAGGGAAAGTCTGAGAGGGGAGAGGGAAAGCACATTTTGAAAGTGCAACATTGCAGCCAGGTATACACACCTATCCCATCTTCTTATGCTCAAATACTCGACAAATCTTAGCTAAAGAATATTATGTTGCCACAGAATAGCCCAGTACACCCATGCATTTTTTTTATAAAAAAAAATGTTACTTATCTTTCCAAGATCCACTGAAGTTTGTATCTTGTTCTTAGAGGACTGAAACACATCAAGTGCATCCAAGAAAGAGAAGTTCAGATCTGGATTTAGATCTCTACTACTACTGAGTTCAGGAGTGTTCATCTCCCAACTCCCTGCACAATAATATTCAACTAAGGAATGAAGCAAAGAACCTGAGCCAAGCAGTCTCATTTCCTTTGGCTAGAAAAAAATGGAAAGGGCATTCAACATTAAAATTCACTAATTCAGGATTGAATCACAGGGAAGAGATTCACATATAAAATAGATGTGTGCTACAGGACCTGTGGAATAAGCTTAATTTGTTTGTCATGTATATGCATACAACAGAGCTCCTCATCACTACCACTGTCTTTGTCTACAGCTCAGACAACTGCGTGTAGGTGAGTGATTGAACCTATACGGAAATGAATTCATCTGGAAGTCCTTCAGCTGGCACCTTGAGCTCGTGATTGAAACTCACTAATGGAACAAATGTGTTGTTGGAGGGCTAGAAAAGTAGCTGTGTGCCCCAGAACTTCCACAGATTCCACACTATTCTATGAACATTGCACCCTGTCTGCTTCAGAAAGGCTGCTTTGCTTCACTGGACTCTCATTTAAACTCCCAGCAGTGTTCTAGCTGGTCCTGGATGCTGCAGAAGTTCCCCGGGCTGCATCTGCCCCAGAGGTCTGTCAGCACTCTCCTGCCCTTACGGGAGGACGCAGCGGCGCCAGCGCAGGGACACTCTGCAGATCCTTCCCAGGAGAGGCACTGGAGTGCAGCTCGTGTGCCAGGAAGGAATATTCCCTCTACCAAATGAAGCTCAATAAGGCTGTTGCTGTGCAGCTACTCAGCTATCAGACCAAGAGGTTAATCTGCTCTTTTGAACATTTGTAGTAAACTTAGAAATGTTTTTCAGGCAGGATGAGGATACGGTCTGATGAAACCAGCACCCTGAACTGGTAAAGCTCAGAGTGGTAAGCCTGTCAACATCTGTTATGTCTGATTTTGCCATCTCCTTTGCACACATGGAAGCATGGCTATCCATTTTTAAGACAATAATGAGAACTCTGTCACCAGATTTTGGGTCCAGAGCTCTCTGGGTGTCTCTCTAGGACAGCTGAAAAGCATCTCCAGCTACAGGGTAATGGAAAGGATGAGACAATGCAAGGGAGTCCCAAACTATGCATGCTATGGTCAAGAGAGGGCAGGCCTTGTATGAATCTGCCCCTGGTACCTCATAGCGCTTCAGTCTGCCCCAAGGCAGAAAATACTGTGGTGTGCTGGTAGCCAGAACCAGGCTGCAGCTGTCTGGGCTGCCCTTGAGGCATCTCCATCTTGTCCAGTCTCGTATCATTTGGTAAGCGAAGGACTGTGCATCTGCCCGGGCAGGCATGGCCAGTACTCATGGCCTGTGTAAAACCAAGTATGACTGCACATTGAAAGGTTTCTGTGTTGTCTCTGCAGCTAATTTGGAGGGCAGTAGTTTTCCATTGTTTGGGAGATTGCCTAAACATAGTAAAAGCCCTAATAACTGGCAGTGTGCCATCTGCTCTGTCTCGAGGGGCACTGAACATGGCAGAAAAATACATTGTAAAGCCCTGTTCCTGCTTGGACAGAGGAGCATCCAACAGCTTATGCCACACTGACAAGAGGCCATTGTGCAACGTCTGCTCCAGTGCCTGGCCACCAAGTGACAGCCATAGAAAAGCTGCTTTGCACAACAAAGAAAATCCTGTGAAAATCATTTTAGAATCCTGGAACAGGACTGAGACTAGAGATATAATGATTTCAGTGTGTACAACAGATGGAGGCTTTAGAGCATGGAGCCACTAATCTATGGATTACAGACACCCTAATTATAGACTGACACTTAAATTTCTGAGAGGCACTGCCAGCCAAGGGAGGGATCTTGCAGATCAGTGCTCAGCAGCTGGATGCCATGTTAGGGATAACTACGGAAGGAACAGAGGTTGGAAAATGTAATTGTACCAAACTCTTGATCATTTGTGTCTTGGAATGTTGCATGGTGTTCTAGCCTGCTGCAGATCTTGAAAAGAGGATAGCAGTGCTGGAAAAAGGACCAGCAGAGTCTGGCCTGCACGCCCAAAGGCAGGGCCCACAGCTGCCCCAGAGCAGCTCCTCAGCGACGGGGCCTCTCTCCAGGACAAACTGCCCGTCAGCCACACGCTTCTCAACACAGACAGGGGGCCTGTAAGAGCCAATAACACAGTCAGATCCTCAGCATCTCCAAACACAAACCTCAGCATTAACCATGATACTAATCCCAGGATGGTCCTACCTTACTGACTCCTGGCCTTGGAGCAGATGAAAACTCATTGTTCCTGCTGCTCTGTGCCTGTTCTGTCCCAGTCAGTTGTACAACAAATCGTACACCAAGATCTACAGAACCCCCAGCACTGACCCTGATGTTCACTCTAGCACTGCACGTAACTGGTGCCTGTGAACCCTGGGACACAAGAAATACAGCAATCAGCAAGCAACCAGCAACCAGGCAGGGGACCCCACTGGCATGGGCATGGGCCAAACGAGGGTTATCTAAAAACTGAGGTCAGCTCTTTTCTTCCAGATCCCAAACTCTCAGAACAATCCTAACTCGAGCTGTCAGCCTGAACCTCTGACATTTGTTATTTCCAAATTAAGCTACACGGTAATGGCTGGGAGAGAAAACAGCTTCAGCATAGATGGAACCAAGCCCTATCTGGAACCAGCAATGCTTTAAGACCATAGTCCTAACCAAGATGCAGTCACCCACCCTGCTTCCCATCATACCCAAATTAATGAAAACTTTTTTTTTTTAACTTCTAGCTTTGTCCTGTGCCAATCTCTCTAGTAAAATGCAGAAATGAGCTGAGCTCCACAGCCATCACTAAACTGAACACCAACCACAGCCTGGATGCTGATGCTGTACATTGCCTGCATTCCTCAGCTGCCTCAGACACAGGGAAAACACCCATCTTTGGGCCACGAGAGCCTAGCAGGAACAGGAAAGTCAAGGTCTTTGACTTGATACTCCAGGACGCCATCTGTACTCATGCCTTGGGGACATCACTTACCCACAGAGGTAATTGTAAAGCAATTGTAGAAATTAATAACAAAAACCTGGGATCTGTCAAGACGCAGTCGTGGACTAGGTTTTCAGTGCCTCCAGTCAAAAATGGTGACTTTAACAGTTAGCCTGATGCAAGTGCCTGCGTGAGCCCTCGACTCCAGTGCAGACCTCATCCCGACTGACAGTACCTGGAGCAACCGTCTGGCTGCTGGGGAGGATGTGCCAGATTCTCCCCTCACTGCAGGCAACAGAATCACGTATAAATACCAGTTCCACTCACAGATGCCATGGTGTTTCCTGTGGGTGGGTTTTCCACAGGTGGCTGCCTGTCTTTGTTACTCAATAGCTTCATGAGCACCTTCCCCAAACAATCCTGACTTGAACGTTACTAACGACATATTTATGGAAAATTTAAATTGGACCTGCACAGTAATTACAGATTCTATTACATAGATCATACATATTTTTTATCTAGATGGGAACCTGTATAGCAAGCCAAAGGAAAGTTCACATTCCAAATTGTGTCTATGATTGTTATGTTACACTTTGCAGTTCACAGATTAAAATTCACCCAGGTACCAATTCTAAAAATGCTTCAGGTGAAAGCCTTAGGCCATTCAGACTTGTAATTCCCAGTGTATTAATACACATTCTCCTCGAGAAAAGCAAACATAAAAGAACATGGTGTATTAAAAGCAAGTCATCATGAACTAGGATAAGTATTTAAATATTAAAAGCAATATATTACAGCATTTGCCTGGCTGTATGAAATGGGTTTTTGAGGTCTGGTAAACTAATCTGCTAAAGCAAAAGCCAGCAGTCCTGAGATTGGGATGTCTAGAGCATGGTATACCAGGTGTGGGTGCTACTGAATAAATGGGTGAAGATTATTGTGTGCTGTAGCTGCTGGGAAGAATCTTGGCAAGCCAGCTTGAAAGCTGAGACTTAATAAGTGAATCTCACTCAACTCACAAGACAGTGTTTGTTCTGCAAATAAAGAGTGCCCAGAGCTCTCATGCCAAGTCTAAACTAAGAATCAAACAAATATGCACATTTATTAGATTCTGATCCTCAGAGGACTTGGGGAGAATGAATACTTATAAAAGAAGGTGACTTGCAAGAAGAATCTGGATATTGTTAAAAATAAAAAAAAAGTATAGCTTCATCTGTTTTCCTTTAGATGCCTAGAGCAGAGTTGCTGAGCTATTGCATTCTTGTTTGATGTTCTACATGAAATCATATTATTAAGTCCAGAGGCGCAGCTGCCAGTTCCCTGCTCCCTGGTTATCATTTCATCATCACTACAGCAACGGCCACAAGCTGTCTGGCAGGCACCCCAAGAACGAGCTTGTTCCTACTGGGTACCCCTCCCTCCCCAGGCCTCCCCCAGAAGTACAGAGATCCTTTCAGGTGTGGCTGGGGTGATTTATGCCACCCTCTAGCACTGATTCTTCAGGTGCCAAAAAGCGTGAAGCTGAGGAGGGGCAGAGAACACAAGAACAGTGACAGAGCCAGTGTGAGGAAGCTCTTCAGGATAGACTTGAGTTGAGCAAAACTGGGCCAGCACAAACCCTTACCAACAGCTTATGCTGGAGTATTTCCCAGAACAGGAATATCTGGTGATTAACCTCTCTCTAGCCTTGTTTGAAGCTGACCATCTAAACCAGCCGAGTGCTTCACTGTCGTGGGGTTTCAGCAAGTGTGCAGAACAGATCACCAGCAACCCGTGGGAATGGCTTCCAGGAGTGTTGTTGCCCCTGATTCACAGAGGTGTGGCAGGGATAACGGCCCAGCCTGAGTCCAGAGAAGGTGGGTACAAAACTGACCATATTCCTGCTCGAGGCCTGTACTGGCATGTTGCAGACCAGGGCCTGAAGGCCCAGACAGCAAGTGTCCCTGTCTGTCATTTTGGTATTTGAGTGTGAAAAATGTGACAGGAAAGCTGTGATTTTAACAAATTTAGACCAATAATGGAAGAGGAAAAATATGCTTACCTCCTATACCCATTGCAAAATATGACCACAAGACCCAAAAAAATCTTGAGATACTCTCATAAAAATCAGACAAAAAACTTCTTGATGAAAATTATGAAGACTGACTGCCAAAACTGTGAAAGGCAAAACTTGCCTGTGCTTGGCTTTAGCAACTGTAAAATGACTGAAGTGCTAGAAATTGGACATTAGTTGAGCAACTGGAAAAAAGTTGCAAAAAATTGCTCTGGAGTTGGTTTCCTAACAATTGTCTAAATATATGGCTCCATTCATATCATGAAGTGATGCAGCATGGCAGGAAAAGCAGTGAAAGAGCAGCCCTCTCCGTCCAGAAGAAACAGAGCCACCAGTTAAAGCTGTCGGTCCTGGCGGCGAGTGGGACAGGCCACGTCTGTGCCAGGGGTCCCTGGAGCTCTGCCTGCTCTGTGTGGCCTGCGGGGGGGGTGGCAG
>NW_008607288.1:0-501 GCF_000691845.1 Merops nubicus | reverse complement strand
GTTCAGGGCCACGGCAGACCCCCGTGTCCTCCCAGCAGCCGGCCTCACAGTGATGATCTAACTGCTCCAGAACGCCTTTAAACTGCAGATGTGCAGCCTGATACCCTCCCACAGCAGACATCTGCTGCAGAGAGTCTTGCCCAGGGACACCCAGCCCTGTGCACGAACTCTTGTTCCGAAATACTTCAACTCCGTATCCAGCAGCTACACCCAAAACTGGCTCAGGCTGCCTATCAGTACTTCTTGGGGGGGAGAGGCTTCTCTCCATTGTTAAAGACACAGCACAAACTCTTGCTCTGGTCTTGATTCAGGCTCTTCTGAAACCATACTCACCAGTCAGAGTGTCTCCTTGGCTGAGACACACATCTGCTCATCAGTGACCACAGACACCCAGATGCTTTACAGGCAGACTATCTCCTTGTGAGCAAATTGTGGTATAAATGCAGTAAGGAGCATATAACAGCCACTCACTGATTGCTGGTGACACTGAGCTGTGTGGTG
>NW_008607287.1:0-1741 GCF_000691845.1 Merops nubicus | reverse complement strand
GCAGAGGTCATTGCTAGACCACTCTCCTTTCAAGGCACTTACAACAGAAACCCATAGTGAGTAATGTGTGAAAACACTAAAATTAACTCTCATTTCTTTATATTTTAAGGATATGTCTGTCTTTGCTCTGCAGGCAGTCTTATCTCTAGAAACATGCTAAAGAGGCATGGCCATCTCATCCTTCTTCTGCTAGAGAAATCAGGTTGCCTTGCTGAGGCTGTCAACTGCATGAGACATGACATCTGGTCCTGTCAACAGCACATGTCATCTGCCCATTTGCTCTTACAGTTGCAAAATAAATATGATTTTGCCATTACTAGTAAAAGGATATGGCCTGGACTTAGGGCTTGTTTTGTGGCCTTAGCTTCTCTTAGCTGAGAAAGCAACTGCCTAGCAGTCAGGTGACTTTTTAAAATTTGTTTTAGCATGAGTTTAACTTTGTATAGTTGTGATGTAATGTCTGATAATAATTAATAAGTAGTAACTAATATCTAGTAATAAAAACTATTTGTTCTGTGTGGAATAACCTATTTCTGACCCTCTAATAAAAATGTGATGTAGAAGACCACAGATAAAGAGTAATACTAGAAACTGTGAAAACATATTATAAGGATTAATTGTTTACTAAAAATGTGCAACCATGTGAGTCAGGTGAATCTGTGGTTAGGGTTAAAAGAAGTACAAATGCATTGTGGAGTTGTTAACCAATGAAGTAAGAATGGCAGAGAAGATTGTGCTAGAAAATATTAAAAAAAAAGCTTAACACAGCTTCAAATTTCAGGAGGAAGAAGCTCTCCACTATGAACATCAAATTCTTCTGAGGGGGAAAACTAAGGATTTATCATAACTCCCTTGCACTCGTTTTGAAGAAGGCTGTTTGAGGAAAAGTAGTTATCACGTGCAGGGACTAGACCATCTACCTGGGACCAGAGGAACACTGAGAAGGTGAGCACAACACCAAAGAAAAGGTAGAGAGTAGCTAAACACCACTAAACAATAATAGTTTTAACTACGCTATCAAAGAGAATTTTCTGTGCTGATTAGATAATTTGGACTATGAAAGTGTTATTGTAACTGGATTAAACCCTTTGCTGTATTTTGATTACACCATTAAAACATTAACTACACTAACAATAAATCCTTGGCTCCGCATACAGGATGTGTTCCCCTGTGCTGGTAACAAGATTTTGAGAGTAACAGCAACCATCTGTGGCATGTTGACCATATGGCAGGTATGGCAAGTGACCTCTTTGTAACACTGTTGGGAATCCTCTCGACAAGAAAACTTTGAGGCAACACAAGGTCCCTACAGGTAGCTGCTCTCTTGCAGCTTTTTTTGTGCTGATACCTGAGACAGAAAACATGAATAATGGGAAAGCTTTTGCAACTTTCCAGTTTTTCTTACAAAACTGCTAAAACTGGGACCTGTATATTATGGGAAGTAGCATGAAAGTGTACAATTTGCCTATGTGAAGGATGAAGTTGAGTGAAGCAAAGTCTGCTACTGAAGGACTATTTTAAGCTGGAGAAGCAAAATTATGGCTGTTTGTCTTGTCTGCTTCCCTGCCAAGTAAACAGCTTGATTCTTTTCCAAATAGAGCCCAGGAGCACACTCACATCCTTGCAGGTATGATCAGGACACTAAGGTACTGGAACAAAGCAGTGAAATGATTTTGTAGCAAACACAGTCTGTATTTCTTCCTTTAAATGGTGATAATTACTTAAGTTCAAGCTAATATTA
>NW_008607286.1:26057-30148 GCF_000691845.1 Merops nubicus | reverse complement strand
AGCGCCGGCCTGCGGCCCCGCCAGGCCGCCCTGGCTTCTGCCCGGGCTGCTCTAGCGGTGGAACGCTGCCCTAAAACTGCAGACTCCAACAGCCAAACCTGCCTGTTCTTTGCACTTGGAAGCAGAGCTTGAAGTTGTAGAGGAGTTCTAATTGCAGCGTGGCAGTGAAATGCTAAATTGATTTCACATAGCTTTATGAGCTTTTCAGCATCCATGCATCTGGGGTGGGGTTTTTTTTAACCATCTGCTGTTGCTATGATTTATGATGGTAACATTCTTCTGGAGAAGTAAGTAATATGTTTGTTTCGCGATTTTCATTTGGGACAAACATGGAAAGTTAAAAGCCTGTGATAAATTGCATGAACATTTAATTGTAGAGATTAATACAAAGGAGTAGTGTGGAAATGCAGTAAAATTCTACCATTTAGCATTTGTTACTCACGTTTACAAATTAGCTTTCGCTTTGAAGTAAACAAAAGCTTGTGTGCTTTGAAGCAAAGATTGCAAATAGCATATAGAAGTCTGATGGAAATAAACTTTCTTAGTCCTTATACTTGTTTCCTTAGAATCACTGTCAGGATAAAAGTTGAGAGTGTTTTGTATTTTTCTGGGTGTTTTTTTAACAACCTTTAAAAGGCTGCATAGGAAATACGATTTCTAATTGGTTTTGTTCATTTCCAGAACATAGGTGGGCTTTTTTTTTGTGGCTTTTATGTTGTTTTGTTTTTTTTTTTTTTAATGGAGAACCAAACCACATGCACAACATGTTGCAAAGGGTTTAGTTGATGTCCTCCTGTTACCACTAACAAGGAGAACCTATTGAGCCCAAGGATAAAATAGTGTGAATACTTAGATAAGTATAACTTGATAGGGTCAAACCCGAATGGCATTTACAAGGGCAGATCATGTCATTCTATCCTGTTAGACAACTCATTAAAAGAAAAAAAGAAATAAAGTATTATTTTGGAATGAAAGTGGACCCAAAGATCATAACTGATACAAATTTTCAGGGGGTTTTGATGGCTCGTGTAAAAAGTTGTTAAAGAAATACACTGCCATTTAATAGAGGGTAGAGCAATAACTTAAAGCTTAATAAGCCAAAACAACTCACAGTGTATTAATGTCTTTTACTATGAGGAGAGTTGTTGGGGTTCAGGACAGTTTAATGGCAGTGTAATTGGAAAGATCTATGGTAAATGTATTTGTTCAGTTATTTACAAAGGGAACAACAGGTTGGAGAAATCTTGTGGCTCAGTGAGTTACTAGTAAAAGTGAAGGATAAGTGAGTGGAGTTGTCACAGTGTATTTATTCCAAAGCACTGATGGATCAGGCAGTGTAAGTCCAGGTAATATTTAACTGTGGTACGTGTCACCAGTGTTGCCCTAGTCACATGTATCCTGTGGGGAGGACAGCCTCAGCTTCTCTGAGGTTCATCCTTCCAGTCAAAATGGATCTGATTAAATCTAGTCGTTTGATGTCTTTTCAGTAGTCCAAATTCACACCATGAATTAGAGTGGACAAATTTGATGGGCAAGGTGGGGCTCAGCAGTAACCTTTGAGGAAAATTAAAGTTAAATGGCATTTGCAGCAGCTTCAGTGTGTGACCATTCTGGTTACTGGGCTCCTCTTTATACCTCCATTAGCCCCAGCACTGTTCCCAGGCACTTGGAGCTCTCGAGGAGGACAGAGGAAAAAACAGCAGTCAGCTGCAAGTTGCCTCACCCACTCATGCTAATGATAAGTACTGATGATGAATGGTGGACTGAACATGAATGCTACAGCATTCCCCTGGCTTTTTTGCATGAGCAATGTTAAGCTTGATAATGGCTGTTGCTTTCTTAGTCCTGTAGCCAGTCTAAAGCTCTTGTCTAAAGCTCTTTCATTCAGAGCAGAGAGGTGTACAGAAGCCCTGCAGAGGCAGTTTTGGTTATAAAAACAAACCATACTAAAACTGGATGGAGAGTAGTCTTCCATTCCATGAAACCTTTTTAAGCTTTTCTAAGTTGGTTCCTTTTCTTTATCATGATGAGACAAAAACCTTTGGAACGAGAGAGGAGAAGGTACAGGTTCCTTCCATATACCATTTCCCAAAAACCCAAATAAGTTACCAGCAACAACAAAATCAGTAATGCCATCAACAACTGAGTAGCAATATGCAGAGGGGAACTGGAGAATGCAGGTTCAAAACTTGTATTCTGTCTAGGTCCCCTATTCTAGATCAGTGTATCAAACATTTCTTGTTCAGAAATGACATTCTCTATTTATTTCTAAGAAATGTTCAGTGATGGCTGTTGTCTAACCAGAAAATGCCATACCTTTAGTAACACCTTTAAAAACATTCTCACCCAACTTTACCAATCAGAAAATCCATAAATGTTTGAGCAGGGTTGAGGTGATGTGTAGTACTGTGCATAACATTCTGTCAGCTGCATATATAAAGTTATTTTTATGTAGATGCTAGTGCATGGCTTGATTTCACATGTTCTGCAGAGTTGTGACTTGACATTTAAATTTCTTGATGATGATGATGATACAGCACTGATTACAAATTTGCAATCTGCACTGACAAGAGCAAATCCTGTTCAGCTGAATCACTGCTGATTGTAGATATAATGGCAGCTATTACTACTGTTGTTCTTGCCTTTGGTTCTTTCCACAGTCCTTACAAAACCACTGGAAAAATAGCCTTCAGAATATATTTTTTAAGAGGAACCATTCCCCATTCATCTTCACTTCTTTTGTTTTCTTTTTCCCTGTTTTCAGTGATGCCTTTACTTTCCTTTGCACACATCTTTCATCCAACCTTTCCTATTTACATCTCTTTGCCATGGATAACTCTTCTTCATTTCATGAGGGTAAGGCGCTTTTCTTCCATTTCTTTTCTGTCCTGTTTTTGCTTTAGTCGATGATGCATAACAAGCAAATACAAAAAGAAGTATTTTGTAAAACATCTAATGTACACATGGCTATTACAGATTTTTTTTTTATTAGATGTTGAAATTGAGTGTACTGTGACAGAAAATCTGGCACCATAACATGAATATGGTCATCATTATAATTTATTTCATTGTACTATAATAATTTTTAGAGATTCTGATGTACAGTTCGCACACGCTGTTTATCAGTGCTGGGGTTTCATTAACCTGTTCTTACAGGCAGATGGTGTCATCTCAAAGTTTAGTGCGTGCATTTTGTTGTGATGTGTGTACATGTTACAAAACAAAAATATTCAGCAACATGCTAGGATGGTTCTCTAGTCTGAATAAGGGGGGAAAAAAAAAATTCAACAAAAGAAAACGCAGAAATTTTAAGAGCGCTCACTGGCTCTCTGTGGAAGGTTCATGGCCATGTCATCCAAAACCATTTATCTCCAGTATTGCTGTGGTTAAATCACAGTAGTTACATCTGTTGTAAAGTCTCATGTACCAACAGCTGTTCTGGATTGACAGTGGCTTTTTGAGATTAGTTTGAAATACTTCTAATAGGCCTTATGTAGAATTACATTAATTTCATGCTTAAATTCATGCCTTTTTGCATAACTTGACTCTTTTTTAGGTTATGTGTTTCTTCTTAATTTCACAAAGGATCGTTATATCTGAGGGACAGTGCAATGACAGAATCATCTAGCACATATAGTAGCTTAATGGATCAAAAATTAATGCTTCTAGAAAATTAATTATTATAATTAACGATTGGTGTTTGAGTTATTTCTGCAAGTCAGGATAAATCCTAAATCTTTTCACTATAACACACACTTTGGAATCCTGCAATCCTGAAACAAGTCTTGTCTCCAAAACAGACTTACTTTGAAATCATCTAACACTTAAAATCATGAGGATGTAAGCTAAGTGATTTAAAGAATAAGCTACAAAGAAATAAAAATAATGTATCTACTGTGGAAAAGCTCAGTTAATCCACATGAAAAGCAGTTTCTGGGCTTTGCAAAAAGACTGAGCTGAACAGGCGCTTCCTACACAGAGCCAAGCGGAATCATCTTTCCAATATTTTTCCTAGCTCTTAACACATTTTGCATAGTATTTATGAAAGCAGTTAATAATCTTCATCAATGCTAACATAAGGCACATATGCC
>NW_008607286.1:0-26026 GCF_000691845.1 Merops nubicus | reverse complement strand
ATATGCGTTGACTGATTCCTGGTGAAACATATAATGTTGGTGTGATTTTTTTTTTTTTTTCTAAGAGATACCCTGAAAGCTGGTTAATGTGAATCCATTTTCCAGCATTTCTTCAGACTTTACTCTTCAGAGCATTTACTGGTGGATCATGGGAATTCTGGCCAAATCCATGTTATTAGCTGTACTCTTTTTCTGTCCCTCCCTCCAAGGCTAACTTGCCTGGAAGGGTAGTTAAAAATACCCTATGTGAAAATACCTAATAAACAAATTTTAAAACCTTCAGTATATCGTGTTTCCTTGATCTGTGTTTGCAGTTGTTCTAGAGCTGCAACATGCCTGTATTTGTTAGGAGGAATGATTGCTGTGCCTCTGACTGGAAGAAAAAGTGATCTAATAAGATTTGGCCCATAGTAGGGAAAAAGATGGAGAGTGTTTCCAGAGAAAGGCTGTGGAATGGAGCAGACTTGTCTATAAATCACAAGCTGTTATAGTGTGAGACATTATAATTATTTTGCCTGAAGACACAGAGTAAAAGTTGGAAAAAAGGAAATGCTGCTAAATATAAGGGTTGAAGGACAAAGTATGGCTCGTATAATGAAGACTGAAATCTGCCTAAACCAGTTATTTCTTTCTAGCTGCCTTTCAGGCTCATTTTAATAGAATGAAACAAAGAAACAAAATTACCCAACTGGATTAAGTTGTGATATTTCTGTCAGTGAATCAAAATCACCCAGAAACATAGTTGTGAATTGTAAATGTTGTAGTCAGGCATATGTTAATGGTCCATTACATACATTAATTAGATCTCTTGCCCCAGAGGGTCCACAAAAAGGCAGTAAACCAGGAACTTAAATCGTTCGCCATTTGTGTCAAGTTGAGGTGCCTGAAAACAACATATCCATTTCTTCTAGCTCAGTTTTCTTGACCTTTCAGTTCTTTCTTGGCATCTTCTGAATTGTTAAAAATAAAATCCTTATGAGGGCGCTGGCAAGTGGTTAGCAAAGCTCATTATGGCAGCTTTCTACATTCATCTATTAAAGCAATAGAAGTCAGGGTTGAAATGGGAGAAGATAATTGTGTACCTCAGGAAAGGGGACTGTCCAGTGACTGTCCTGGGAAGCCGGGTGAGCTAAGCTGTTTCCCTCCAAAGCAGAGGACCATGTGAGCAGGCCTCCCCAGCACATCGCTCTTACACTCCTGAACACAGTAACTCTGCAGTCAGGGAGCCCTCCTCCTAAAAATGTGTTAATCAAATCTTAAAAAATAGTCTGCAATTCATTATGAGTGGTATTCTGCTGCCCTGACCCTGGCTGGGAGCGTAGTGGCACTGTTCCTTGAAGTGTACAGTGCTGTTCAGCATGGAGAGAGTAGCAGAGTCTGAGCACTTGAAGTAGTTAAAATAACTGCAGTCTTCTGAAAATTCCAGTAATACTGAGATTATTATTATCTGTCATCGGGTGACAGAGCACTGGAACAGGCTGCCCAGAGAGGTTGTGGAGCCTCCTTCACTGGAGACATTCAAAACCCGCCTGGACGCCTTCCTGTGTGATGTACTCTAGGTGACCCTGCTCTGGCAGGGGGGTTGGACTGGATGATCTTTCGAGGTCCCTTCCAACCACTGTGATTCTATGATTCTATGATTATTTATTTTTTAATTAGTGCCATATGTTGAATGAACATTAATTCAAAATATTAGTCTGCAGTGTCTCTCGTTTGATGTCTTTCAGGTTTCTTGTATTTAAAGTCAGTATACATACAATTTCACAAGCCTATTGTCAGTCTTTTAAATGTATTGAAGATGGTTGTGAAATGACATCTATCTCTGTGGCTTTTGTGACGTTATCTTCTTCAAATGAATTGCATGCCACGTTTGCCTCATTTCTTCCAGCCCTGCTGTATTTCTGTTCTATGAAACCTCGCCATTAGCATTCTGAATGTCTTGATTCTGCTCTAATCCATCACTTTCCATTTCAGTTTTCTCAAGGTGAAATCTCTCTGCTAATTCAAAAAACTTTTTCTCTTCATTATGTATAAATGACTTTGCCTGAAGAATAAAAAACCTAATCGTAAGATAAAGTCTACCCACATTTTATGCCAGAATAATAAATGCAGGGGGAAAAGGGTGTAAGGAAGGAGGCACAACCGCTCCATTTTTTATTTCTGGTTGTGTTGCTTCTTGTTGGTTTGTGGGGCGGGGACAAACTCAAGGTTGTTTTCCAGGAAGGTGAGGGTCTAATGGGCTGAGAACTTTCTCTTTAAGTAATTGCTTCCTGGGATCTGGGCATTTTTTTAAAAACACCATCATCGTGCTTTTCATAACCATGTCTCAAAATGAACAGAGCAATGGGGAAAAATGTCCTGGATTTAAGTGGCTTGGAAGGATACCAGGGAATAATTCTTGCATAGGTAGCATTTTTCATATCCATGAAATATGTTTGCACAGTAAGCCAGACATTTTATGACATAAATTACACCAGTATCTTAGAATTACTCTGATGTCTTTCTTCCCATGTCATTAATTACTTCATGAATTACCTGCTTAATCAGCAAGACAGTAATAATGATTAATGCATCTGTTTATTCGTAGAACAACTTATTTGTTAATTAGGGAGTGGCACTGTTAATTGATGGGTGCCCTCTATGTTCTTGTCTTCAATTGAACCTTCTGTACAGTTTTCTATTAGTAGTCATAGAGAAAGCAGGACCAGTGGAGTTCAGGACTGTTGGATGCTGATGCTGCCTTACTGGCAATGAATGTGGCTGTGAATACCGAGGACCAGACTTTATTTTTAATGGTGTTCCATTTGATCCACCTCAGGAACGTTTTACATTTTGCTTAGTACGTGAATTTAAGATCCCAATTTCTAATAGCTACAAAAGCACAAACTAAAATTAAATCTCTGCTTTTAATGACCTCAGTGAGTATAGTATAGTCGCACCCTAATAACTTTGCTCTCCATCAGCAAAAGATAATCAAATAACTGATAGAAGTGAATTCATTACTGAATCTACAGTATAGATGACTAAGGCAGAATTCTCTTCAACTTTTTTTTTCCCCTCATTTTACTAATTACCGGTTTACTAGATGGGAATTTTCCTGAATGAGTGTCTCATAGGAGATGACCGTGGAAGGTGATGATAACCCTCAATGCAGAGTGGATTTGGGAGCAAGAGCCACATCTAAATGAGGAGAATAAGCAGGGAGGGATAAAGGGCAAATGGAAGTACTGGAAATGGATTTACTATTTTAGCATTGTACCAAGTGTTGTCCCTTACACTTAAATAGAGTTTCATTTATAGTATCAGCTGAATGGCTGTGATTTCACTAGTTTGGCAGCAGATTCTACCTGGTGGAGCCTTTCCAACCTCTGCTCTGCTCTTTTTTTTTTAAAATTCAGTGCAGATGTAGGCCACATTAATTTATTTTTCTGGCCTTCAGAAATATGTTCAGAAGTGGAAAAAAACTTAGAATTCCCAGTATTTCTTGATAATAGAAGCTTTACACAGAAATGTTCATATTTCATACTATTCATAAAATGCATTGAACAGATTTTATCTGCAAGTGCTCATGGGTATCAAGGACACAGATTCATACACTCTCTGTATATCAATACATTTTACAATTTAAACATGCGTTGACTGTTCTGATCAAACATAGAACTCTAGGTAATTATTAGCTTATTAAAGCCAAAGAAACACATTGAATTAATGCCTTCACTATTCTTTTTTTCATTGGTTATTTTCGAGATTAGTGTAGGTACTTTCTTTTGTAAAACCAGAGGAACGGACAGTGGTGCTTACTATAGGAGCAGCAACACAGAGAGAGGGATGTCATGCACTGGAGTCTTCCTAGGCTGCAGGGTAACTTCACCCAGTTTGCTGTCTCTAAAGCAGTACTCTGCTCTTCCTCCCAGTTTTAGCAGCTTGTATCAGCCCTCTGGTACTGATACTGATCCTTCAGCATCGGTATTTATGTGGCTGGACATATGCTGTTGGAAAATGAGCTGCATTAAAACTAGCTCAGGAGAAAAAAAAACAAAACAAAACAAAACAGCAAAAGCAGTTAGGTGGGAAGGAGTGGCTGGGACAAGGATTGCTCCAGCCTCTGTAATCATGTATGTGAACTTCACATGTTTATAGAGGAGTGTATATTTTCGATGGCAATATATTCTTGCTGTGAGACTTAACAAGTAACACTTTGGTGAAAACAAAGACAATGTATTAAAATACATCACTGATTTGCTGCATGATCCTAAGGAAGTCATTCAGCTATCACCTTTGTCAACTTCAGACTGCATGTTACTAGAAAGCTCTTACATTTGCTTTTTTCCCGGAAAATAATTGTTCACTTCCATGTCTCCTCTCCTGAAATCCTGAAGTTCTGTAGGACTCCAGATAGGTTTTGTGCAGTCTGCTAGTGTTAGCCCATTTTCACTGTAAAAGCACTGTAGCCTCACCCCATATATGGGTACAGTTAAGGCTTTGGATTGCCAAATTCCTATTGACAGATTTTGTGACCTACCTTTGGACACAGGCTGCAACAGTCAGTAAAAAAGCAATGAGAGGAATAACTGATAGGGGACGGTGGTGTCCCTCGTTATATATAGAAAGAGTTGGTCCAAAAATAGAGTAGTATTTGGGGGTGAATAACCTTAGACTATTTCAGGGCTATTGAAAGAGGTCTCTTTTTCTCTTCTCTTTTTAATCTCCCAGAGATGGAAGAATATTGCTGAATAAGGAATGTCTGATCCCATTTACTTCCTAGCTGTCAAGTCTGGAGTACTTGGAATCATTTTGTGTCCTTCAAGTGCATATAGTTTATTGCACAGGCTCATCAATTAGTTTGGTTTTCCATTGTGTAATTTTGTATGGTGGTTGTATATGGCAACAAAGCTGGATCCTCAGAGAATAATTGTTCTGTAACAGTTGTGAAAATCAAGTGTCTAATATATATAACTATTAATTTAAATGCTATTTCTTCCTACATGTGTGCAGTGAAAAAGTCTCTGAATAACGAGTATCGTTGCAGTATTTGATTCATGTCTGAAAGTAATTTTACAGAATTTTGACTTATCTTGTCTAAAGTGCCTCTTGAATGTTTTCTGACTCAACATACACAGTAGGGCATTTCGAAGTGGAGGTGTGTGAATCTGATATAACCCATAAAAATAGATGAATGGCATTACGCCATTTGGTTCAGGCACGTAATCACGAGCTGCAGTATTCCTTCAGTCTTCACATCTTTCCGTCTCGTAAACATGCTACCACGTGGCTGGATTCAGTAAACACCTCCCCAGTGCATCTCACTAACCATGACAGCGGCTAGGACTGCATTCCAGCAGAACTGTTTCCTGGGCTCTGTGCAGCACCAGGACTTTTTCCTTACCACAGCCTCTGGACTACTGGAGGGAGATATTCCTCTCACATACAGCTACTGGAAACTATGCTCCTTCAAGCTGCAGGTTTTGAGGAACCTGCAGATCACTTCCAGCTCAATCATTCTCGTTTGGTCCTCCCCTAAGCAATTGCTGGAGATGCAGCACTGACAATACAGTTCCTGAGACAATGCATGCACTGTCGTATTCAGAAAAAAAATTGCTAATCCCTTTAATAGCAAGGTGGAAATTTTGAAACTATTTATTCCATGCCATAGGACTCATGTTATCATTTAGCTTTCACTATGCCAAAAACAAAGCCACAAAGACTCCTCTACACATTCCCTCTCTGCTTTATTGTGTTTGAGATGGAAGGGTAATTGTGCTTGGCAAGGGTGACTGGATTACAGCTGCCTTTGACTTCTTGTTTTTTTTAGTGCCATCATGGTGGCTAAACAAGTGCAGAACACTGTGACACAATGGGTAAAATGGGATTTGATTTCTTTGAAATTAAAAAAAAAAAAAAAAAAATTATTTCCCTTTGAGGACAATTGTCACAGAACCAAATCAATTCTGTTTTATTTTTAAGACTTGGAAGGTTTTGACTCTGTAATACCAATTGCTGAGAAGCTTAATCATCCAACTACAACCAGACCAAAAGCCACTGGCAGGCGACCACCCTCCCAGTCTCTCACGTCTGTAAGTTAATTTTCCTTTTCTGTTAAAAATACTTTTTTTTCTTATATTTTGACCCCCGCCCCGCCATTTGCATGCCCTGTTGTTTTTACTACATTTACTCAGCCGTTCCTTCACATGTACAGTGAGGCAGAGAAGCACAGCTCAGGAAAATCTGTGTCAAAAGGCTGCCAATATTTTAAATACTGATGTTTAAAACATTCACTCTTATGTAGGATTTGTACCCTCTTATGTGGGTATTGCCAAATATTCCTTGCCAGCCACGACTGATGCCAGAAAAATCCTTTATAAAAATCTTTGGAATAAACAAGTTTCTGCTAACTATAAAGGATATTGAAAATGTTCCCCAAAGGAAGCATTTCCCTTGGTTTATCTAGGACATTTACCAGATTTTGAGGACAAACAGACCATTTCAGCCTTTGACAGCTGTCCTTGAGCCATCATGTGCTTCTTCCCATTAAGCTCGCAGTTGTAAATATAAGGGTAATCTAAGTTTCAATCTCTAATATGTATCTTTAGACAAGTTGGTCTCATAAACCACACTTTGGAAACCACTTTTTCGGGTGTGTTTTGGTTTGGTTTTTTCAGTTTCTTTATCTTTGGGGTTTGGGGTTTGCTAATTTCTGTACGGTTTTGCATTCTGGAATATGCGAATGAAAGCGACTACTGACGGTTACCCATGTTCATGTTGCTGAAGGCAAAGTGACGGGAAACAAAAGGGATTATTGTGAAATTAATATAACACAAAAAAAGAAAGCTTTCAAAATCAACTGTGTACATAAGTATAGAAACATACAGGACAAGCAAAAAAAGGTGTTTCTTCCCCTGTCAAATCTGGGAAAAGGAATAAGGAGTGGAGAGAACCTCCCCTGTTTGCACCTTTACAAAGAGGCCATGCACAAGGCAGCCCTGCAGTGCCAGCAGTTGTGCATGGGCAGCTCCAGGGGTCCTCTGAAGCCCACCAGAGTGAGACCTGCCCTGAGCAAAGCCATGGCAGAGCTGGCATCCCCACAGCACAGTGCTCAGCATCCTAGCCCAGTAAGGTACAGCTCTTCTTGTGGACAGGACGGTGCTTTCATCTTACGGTAGAATGCAATGCAAAGATGTAAATAAATGTTGAATTCAAGTCTTAACTAAATGTTACTACATGAATGCTTTGAAGGCATTCTAGCCTTGAAAATAAGATCTAAAAAAGGGGTAGTGGAGGGAGGAGGAGTCCTGATTTTAAATGTTGTTACTTTGAAAATGATTTTTGGAGAGTCATCACATAAATGCTTTTCTTCTTCCTTTGTTAAGTTCTAGTACAATGGATATAACTGCTTTTTTTTCCTCTCTTGTGGTGTGTGCATTTGGCTGCAGTCATCCCTTTCAAGCCCCGATTTCTTTGACTCACCAAGTCCTGAAGATGAGAAGGAGGAGCATGTTTCCATTACTCAAAAAGCTATTGACGTGTCAAAAAAATCAAGAACTGTTACAATATCACAAGTAAGTTAAATAGTATGCTTCTGCTTAACCTTACTGCATGGATCTTCATTTTTTAAAACAATATTCAAAATTTTAAAATTTTAAATTTTGAAATTTAATTTCTCACCTAGTAACTAGTCATTTAAAGAAGCTTAAAATGGTCAAGGTTTCTAAAGATTTTTCTGTGTTTGAAATGCAAGTCTGAAATGAATTGCATAGTTTAAATGTATCCATAACCACAGCATGAAAAAAATCCTTCTAGTGTAAATACATCTTACAGAATCCAGAGAAGCTAGGGAAATAAATTCTAGAAACAAGGAACCTTTTTTGCAACTGTAAATTGAGCTGACCTTAGAATGGTCTGTAAGCAGAAAAAATACAATGCTTTGTCCCACTCTAACCGTATATTAATTTAAATTTGCAAGTATAATCACTTTTTTGTACTGGTATAATTGTATTAATTTTACATGCTTGGGCCGTTCTTGCTATATATTGATAGAAAACTGTAGGGTAATCAAACATTACAGAAGGAGTGTGTAGATCAGGCTTTAGAGGTTGGAGCTATTTTTTAGTACATAAAGTGATGTTAAATAATACAAATATTATATTCTAATAGTATAACAAATGTGTTTGAAAGGTGAAGTCATGTTCTTCTGTGATTAAGTTATAAGGATAATGTTTTGCTATACAGCTCCCTCTTCTGGGAGCACTTGCATTAAGGCATTCTCAGGCTGACATTTGTAAATTATATGCAAGGATGTAGATGTTGTTCCTGTAAAATAAGGTGACTGTTATCAGAAAGTAGCTGCTTGAGGTTTTAATGCTGATAGCCAGGTAAGCTCTGGAATAACAACTCCAGCTGTGTCTTGCTCACTTGCTCCAGGTTTGAACTCAGCCTGACATCTCTTTTCAGTCCACAGAAACTTACACCTGCTGATGTAAGGATTGTTGTCCGTGAAAGGTCCACTTATAGGTACACATTACTCACACATGCAAATGTTACAGATAAAAAGTTACAAGAATATTATTAAGGCCATGAAGTCAAGCATGATTAATATTGCATATTTCTGTTAAGTTCCTGGAGAAATAAAGAGCCGTTGGCAGCTATGGGGACTCACAGAAACTTCAGTTAACAGAGGGCAGTACAGTACATTTACTTCCTGTCAATATGTTATCATTTTGAAGCCACAGGATTTTGTTTTTCTTCTTATATCATGACAACAAGCAAACTTAAGGAATATTTTGCTCTTTTCTTAACACTAAGGGTAACATGTAACACGTTTTAAAATTTTTAATAAACATTGCGTGTTGAAGATTTTTGGCCATGCAGTTTTGTGCTCTGCAGGAGACACATCCATGGATGTAGGTGTGTTCTCACAAACTTCTGAAAGAAACATTGAGCATACGTCCCTGATTCACCTCACTGCTAGATCTGAGAGCCTAGGAATGCTTGCTGCTGGCTGGTTGTAGCGAATGTGAAAAGTCTTGCTGGAGCTGTCTTAAGTTCTGCATCCCAATCAGACCCCCTGATGTACACGTACAAAGGTAGTGACTACTCGTCATGCTTTGACAGAAATTGTCCATGTTCAGCTATAGACTTTCAACCTTACTGAGGAGCAGCAAAATACTTAGTATTTGTTAGAGGTCTGATTTTCATGAAGCTTTCCCCAGACATTAAGTGTTATTCTTTTTGTTGCAGGTGTCTGATAATAAAACTTCCTTGCCTCCAAAGCCAGGAGGTTTGGGTAGTGGCAGTAATGTACAACCATCACTATCCCCTTCTCCATCGCCTGGATTTCACTCAATTGGTATGGGAACAACAGGCCACAGGTCAAACTCCCCATCCCTGTTTGGTACTGAAGGAAAGCCAAAGACTGAGCATTTGAGCCAAGGTCAGAGTGCCCTTGAGGAGCTGAGAACACAAATTAAGGAGCTAAGAACCATCATTGAAACCATGAAAGACCAACAAAAGTAAGTATTGCAAATCTCAGCTGTAGGTGGGATGCGTCTGTTCATACATGGTGGTGGCAGTTTCTTCTTGAGCTTGCTTTCACTTATGTTACTCTGCACAGTTTGTGTCCGTGAGTCGTTTTCATCTGACAGAACACGGTCAGGTGTGAGAAGCTTGGGAAGAAAGACTGGCACTAGCCATCTGGAACAGGGCTGGTTTTTTTTCCTCCTATGTATGACATAACCAGATGTTTATGGGATGTTGAAAAAAGTTAAGTTACAAGCTGTAAGCAATTAATAAGGTTCATAGGTTGTGTTATTTGCAAATAACTATGTAGGAATTAATGTGCATTAATCTTAGAACAGGATGTTTAAAGACCTTTGTGTTTATGACCCCAAATCTTACTATTTTAGTGTTTGGCATCTTCACGTTCTTTAAGCAGCTCATTTCTTAGGAAAAACTGGGCTGGTGCGTAGCTTTTGGTATTCCTGAGAATCTTTAATGTCTTGGAAGCTAAACTTTAACCTACTTTGTCAGTTGTGTGTAGCCCAGGCATGAAAAAGAAAAAGGAAAGCCGCATGACTGTGGTGGAACAGAGGTGTGGAGGGAGTTTGGGAGAAGATGGGGGGGGGCATGATTCAAGATAGATATAGCCAGCAAGTCCCACGGCTTCACCTCTTAGGCTAACACCTTTTAAGTGGCTGAAGTCTGTGAGAGCATGGGCAGGTTTTGTGTTACCAGTTCCTACTACCCACCAACAGCCAATCCAGCTACCGTTTGTGTGGTAGAAGAGGCGGCTGGGTGCTGACAGGGTGTTGATCCAGCTAGTCCAGAGCAAAGCCTGTGGGTGCAGGGCTGTTAGGAGGAAATGTATTGTCCATTAGCCCTGGGGGGGGGATGGGGGCTGGTACTGGCTTTTATCAGGAGTCTGTAGCATAGCATATACTATACAACAGTAGACTGAATTTAATTAGTTGTTGAAAGAAAACAGGTAACCAGGGAAGCAAGGAAAATATGCCTCCAAGAGATGATCTTTTGTATTTTACTAGTTTAACTGTTTCCATTCCAAGCATTTTTTGATTATTTTAACAGAAAAGAGATTAAACAGTTGCTGTCTGAGTTGGATGAAGAAAAGAAGATCCGTCTACGATTACAGGTACTTAAATTATTAAGTATTGCCAGGTTTGCTTTAGCCTCGGCTATGGGACATAAAACTCTGCTAAGACACTTCAGTTCCAGTGAATCAAGAACTACTAAGATTTCTGAAAGGGATATACCTGTTCCCTTCATGGTGTTGCCAGTTTGTGTCATATATATTGCAATACTGTGTTCAAGTAGACAAATTTAAAAAAAAAAAAAAAAAAGAAAAATTAAACACCATATAGAATTCAAACTGATATTTTTAAGTCTCAGTTTTAGTGGTTTGATTTTGTCACAAATCATGTCTTTTTACATTATTTTCTCTCTCAAAGCATTACATTTTGTAGTAGGCTTGTCTTAGTGTTGATATGCTTGGAATATTATTTCATATAGAAAGGTTTTTATGTCTGCTTTACAGACTGTACTCAGGTTGTCTTTACAAAACCATCCTAAACAATCTAAAAGAGTGTGCTCTGGTTAAGAGCCCGGGTACTGCTACCATAGTTTGTGTAGCACCTTAGCTCTAGATGTTGTCATGTGGGCTTAGTCATTTTCCAGGTAACATGCTGCTGCACTCGTGTGAGAGTCATTTGTTGCGGTCCTTGACTCTGCTGCTTAAAGATGGAGTGATGCTGAAATGGCTTTTCTGAGTTTTAGAGAGTGATTTAGGCAATGCCCTTAATAGCATGCTTTAACTTGGTCAGTTGTGAAGTGGTCAGGCAGTTGGACTAGATGGTTGTTACAGGTCCCTTCCAATGGAAGTAGTCCAGTCCAGTTCTATTCTATTCTATTCTATTCTATTCTATTCTATTCTATTCTATTCACATTATAAGTGGTTTAGTATTGATTATATTTTGTATTTTTATGGTGTAGGTCACCTGTACTTTTTCTTTGTACCGGGGATAAAATCGAATTGTAATTTCACTGGCTGTTTCCTGCTCAGTCAAGTGCTTGGGAACATGGCAAATGGTGGCAGAACTGGGGACCATCAATGTCTGTGCTCCAGGACTTTGTGCACACAACCACATAGGAGTACAGCTTCTAGTAACACAAAATTCATGTTCAGCTAAAATTGACATTTATTCAGACAACATCAATGAACATTTTTAATAGCAATTATTGATCTAGTGTAACAGGTTAGGCTATTCAGCAGTCTGGATGCTACCTCCAAGGATGGCTTCAAGTCTTTATATAGAGAATGGCTTTAAAACCATTAACGGTTTTAAAATTACAGTCTTACAACTGAATGTTTTTACTCCAGTTCAAACATTGCTTATACTGGTAAATGTTCAGATGCTAGCCAAGATGACATTATTAGCTTTACATGAAGATGAGAGTTCAACAAACAGAAGTTGCATTGGTTTAGAAGTGCTCTAATAGTAATAAAGTAGCACAGCTCTTAGTCCACGTGTTAAAGAAAAGCACTGTGGTGCTGCAGCGCAGCTGAGCACTGCGGGAGGGTTTGAATTCCTGCAGTACCCCTGCCCCTGCCTCAGGGGTTCCAGCATCTGTCAGAGGGCCCTGGTGTGTTCAGGTAGGGCTCGTGATGGTTTCAGCCACATCCTTCTACTGCACAGCTGTACAGCCATCAGAACCCTTAAAGTGGATGCAGGCTTTGATGGGTGTAGAAGGCAACCATCTCTACAGCGAGAACCATCCCTGCAGGAGTGAGGTGACAGGTTTTGCTGCTCAGCTGCCAGCGCTCATTGTCAGCAGTTCGGTTTATTTGTGCTCGGTGTAAGTGCAGCAGCTGCTGCATGGACACAGTGCTCATTCTGCAAGGAATTCCTGGCAGCGAGCTGCGTGGCTTCTAAAAGCTGTGATTTAAAGAGTTTGAAAGGTCTTGTGGTACATTCAATGACTATACTTGTCAAGCTTTGAGGGGAGGAAGGCAACAGTGGTCATCTTATGCATCTAAAAAGGTCACCTCAGTTTGTGAATTCTGTGCAAATCAGAGTGGTATATGCCCATATTTGACACCTGTGGACAAGGTGGAATGTGTTTTTTCAAGCAGCACCAACTGTGCTTCAATTTGTTAAAGAATCTACTTTCATCACAAATATATTTTTGTTTGTTTTCAGATGGAAGTTAATGACATAAAGAAAGCTCTTCAATCAAAGTGAATACTTGATAGGTGGAATGTTGCATTATTCTTCATGACTGAGACTCAAATTTATGCCCCAGCCAAAATAACTTTGTGCCAAATGATTTAAGAATTGCCTCAACATCCCTTTATTTGAAGGATTAGCACAACAGTTTTTGATAGCACAACGAATATGCCAACAATGAGGAAAAAATTTCCACCTGAAGCAGTGCTGTGCAGCACTAGTTGTGACTGAAGTTGATCTCTTGTGCTAAAGGCTCTCTACTTCAAGATCCTAGGTGAAATGAAAACTCAGGCAGTTTAGTCCATAGTGGTACTATTTTGATGATATTTTTCCATAAATAAAGTGTATTTCAGATTATCTGTTTACAAGCTTTATGATTTTGACTTTTGGTTTTTAATTGTCTTTTGTCACAGATTTTAAATTGTTTGTACTGCATATAGCCAGGAATGAATGTTAATGTTGGGGCTGGAGGGATTATTTTTGCTTCGAGATAGAACAGCCTACTTTTTGTTATGGTTTTAAGTTCTGTTAAATATGCAATTTTGTGTCCCCAAATTCCCTACAATTTAAACTTATGCTGTGCACAGTACAAGAAGGAAACAAACCGACAGAAATCTGGTCTTTGCAATGATTTGTGCCTTTCTTTGCCACACACTGACTGGAGCCGGTCGCAAGCCAGGTCTCCCTAATGTAGCTACCACCACTACTCCTGTCCCCAGTGTCCGGTGGAGGTCACCTTCTCAGTTTACAGCTGCTCAGTCAGTAGAGCCAGGTTTGTGCAAAGTGGCAGGACAAAAGGGCGCAGCTGAGAGCAGCTTTGTCTGGAGGAGCTGTGGCTTTCTAGTTTTCCTGCTTTTGATAGGCCTCTCCCTCAACTTGAATGTTCATCTCCGCTTGATTTTCATTAGATGATTTAAACACCCGCCTCTGTCCCCAATTTTGCACAGAGTGAGCAGAATATGCATTATTAAAGCAAAAATAAATAAAAATAATCTATAAAACATGAATAAAAAGTTGTATTATTTCATGCACATGGTCCTCTGACATGTGACATCGTTTCATTTGCTGTTTATGTAGTATTGTTTGCTACATTATGTCGTGCAGTTATAGACTGATACACTTTATAGTTCCTGGTTTTGCCTCAGGACTTCCTTTTCATCATTTTATTGAACCTGATGCTTACTTAATTTCTTCCAGTTTCTCTGTTTGCTTTCATCATTTCAAATGAAGGTCTCCTGTTTCTGTTTGTGGTTTTTGTGTGTTCTTTACTAGCTGCAGAGGATCTCATACCTTGATCAGCAATCTCTTGAGTTTATACAAAGCATGTAAATAATGGATATTTTGCATAGTGTGGAGTGAGTGGGTGAGTGACATTGGTGATGCTTCAGAGTGACAAAAAAACTCACACAAAGGATCTGTTTGTCACTTCATCAAAGGCTAGAGCTGGCTGCAGCCAGCATATCCTGTATCACAGCTAACCACCCGGCCTGCCAGGAGCTGGATGAGATGTAGCATTCAGCTGGCTGGTCACATTCACACATGGTTGGCAGAGCTCCCATAATCTTTTTTGTGTGCATAGATATATAAAATACACACTCCACCATACCCCAGTCTTGCTTTCTGTGTCTCAACTGGCAATACAGAACCTCACTGTTGGGATGATTTCCTCTACCATAGCATCTGCTTCTATTGTAACAGTGGTGTCTGAAATTGAAAGATCAGATAGTGAAACTTGAGAATTTTTTTTTGAAGTCCCAATACATTGCTCAATGTATTCAAACAGAAGCACTAAGAAAATATTTTATCACTGAAATGCACTTATTTAACATTTCTATATAACTGCATTAAAATATTTTTGTACAAAGAATGTTAGTCCCACCATAGCTTTCCAGCAATAAAGATTTCTATATTACTTCCATGTTTTTTTGTGAAGTTAGTAGCAGAGTTAGGGGAACAGGAGGAAATGAGGAGTAAGGCATAAGAATTCTGTTTGGGGTTGCAGCCATACACTTGCAACACATATCCAGAAATTAACAGCTCTGGCTTCCTATTTACATCCCTGGAAAGAGAGAAACTATTGTATCTGTGGTAAATAAAGTATCAGTTCCTGAGTTGTACCCGTGAAACACAAGAGACATCTCAGAAATGTTCCATTTTTTGCAAATGAAAGTCTGAATTTGGCATGGAGTTTCCTTATATCAGATTACATTTTTTTTTTTTTTTATCCTGTTGAGAAGATAACTTGTCGTTTTATAAATCCAAGTTAGAAGTCCAATGGATCGTGCGTTGTAAAACAAGGTTAAAAAAGATCTTGTGGAAATGCTTTGTTTTCAAAATTTGTTATTCTGGGAGAGGAGAGTTTGTAGAAATACAAACTCTTCTTGCTGCATTTCATTATAATAATAGAAAGTATTGGATTTTCCCTTTTTAAACGCATGGATTTTCCGTTTTTACAGAGGATCAATTATGCATTCAACCTGTGGATATAAACTGCTGCTTTTAAAAATGTTTGGATTTATATTTAAAGAAAAACAAAATGCTGGTGAGCTATAAAGTGATTTTGATGTGAAAATGATTAAATATTGCTGTTTGAAGAGCTGTGTGAATTGACTTTTCATTAATATGCACACAGTGGTCTTGTGGCAGACTTCTGTTTACATGAAGTCAGTTGTGAAACATCAGGTTCATGCCTTTGGTTGATAAAATTAAAGTTCTTGATTTGAATAATTTTTAGGTTACTAAGCAAACAATTTTGTGTTCTCTTTCTGTTCTTTTTTCAGCTTTGAAAGGAGCAAGTATTTCTTAATGTGAGATCATAACACTTAAAAAAGTTCTACATGGAGAGAAGAAAGGAAATATTCAGAGTGTGTATTAAGTTCTGTTACTCAAATTTTGTTCTCTGTGTTTTTCTCGTTAACAATCTATTTGCAAATGAGGAAAAAAAAGAGTTAAATGAATCTGTTATTACGCTAAGAGGTCAAAAGCTTGAAACACAACTATATGCAGTAAATTTTTGTTTCTAGGCGTTGGATAGCCAGCTGCCCAGTAAATTTTGTGAGTTACTTTGTGTATGAAGTGCCCATAGGAATTCCGTGCTCTGCGACAGCCAGGACTGAAGTTGCACCTGTGCAAGCAAGGTGAGAGAACGTTGTAAAGCACCCTCAGACAATCAGAAGTTAGACGATCATTTTGCTTGTCTCCATGTGGAGCTGCCAGGAGCGAGCAGGCCCCGCTCGCCCACCCTGCTGCAGGGCAGCTGCCCTGGTTCAACAGCATCGCCAGCTCTGGGCAGCGCACCCCGCGCAGGGTGCCTGTGCTGCCACAAGAAGAGGTTTGCTGCTGCAGTGCTGGCTTGGCGAGCTCTGGGGTTCCTGGGTGCTCCTTGGCCATGCCACGTTGCAGTCAGAACCATGCTGACCGCTCTCACACTTTTAGCCTCAGTTTGGGGCTATTTGGTGGGCCTGCCTTGGGAGTGAGGGCAGGCTGTGGTCAGAGGTGCCGCCACTCGTGTGCCCCACAAATAGCCCAGTGCCGGAAGCCAAAGAGAGGTCGACTGGGGTGGGGGTGATGTGCAGCACACAGTGCAAGGCCAGGAAGAGGTGTCTCTGGTGTCTGCTTCTCCTCTGAACAAAACCCTGGGGCTGGAATCAGGACAGAGGCGCATTGATGAGGAAGGTGCGAAGGCTGGTTAGAGAGAAGGTGCCTTTCACACAGGAGGGGTGTGGTTCGAAAGGCCAGCAGGCATACTGCTTAAAAGTAGAAACAACCAACCACTCTGCAACTTCTGCACTCAGGAGGCTTTTTCACCATGGGAGGTAGCAGTGCTGCTGGGCAACTGTGGTTCCCATAGGCTTTGGCCAGGAAAGGGTCCTCCAAACATTAGCTTCTGTTCAGGGTTAAGAAGAGCCAGAGGAAGTGGAGCAGAAGCCCCTCCACTAAATATCAGGCACTTGTATCCATGGTTATTAATACCCTTCAGCCAGAAATTAAACTTCACTTGGCACCTTTGGCCTCAGCTGACTCTTGAGCTGGCCTAGAAACCAGCAGCTGGTTGCGTGCACCCCGGCCCATTCGCTCCCTGCTCCCTGCAGCTGCTTCCCTCCTCCTGCCGCAGCCTGCCTCCAGCCCTTCCCTGCCTGCGGAAAATTACCAGCGTCCTTAGGTCATCAGCCCTGAAGGTGTGAGGGGGTGCCAGCACTTCCCAGCTTGGAACAGAGCAGCTGAGGAAGCTAAGGTGCTTTTTAAATGTCTGCAGGAAACTGGTGCTATGTGAGCACTGCCTGGCCCTGGGCATGCCAGAGCTCTGGCCCACCATGCTCCACTTCCTACTTGGGTAACAAAGGTGATCAGACCCACTCGACACACTGTCATTTAGTGTTAGCTCTTTTAATTGAAGTGATTTCCCAGTGCCATACAGGCACAAATTTTTACAGGTAGCTGGTGTAAACCACTGGCAGCCTCAGGAACAGAAACTTTCCTTGTGCTGCTACAGTCAGGCTTGTCTCGAACCAGCAACACAGCTCTGAGTTTTCCCCTTTCAGTACTTGTAGTTCCACTATTAGACAGCATGGGGGTCTGGAGTGCAAACAGCTAAAATAACTAAATGGCTTAATGCTCTTGTGCATTTTTTTAAAAAATATGAAAAATCTAATTGTATTTTTAAATGTTAGTACTGTAGGATGAAAACTTAAGATGTCAGTTAATTTTGTTGAAACTGTTACCCTACAAACTGGAGTGCTTAGTGTGTTTTAGCAAGTTAATTAACTGTAATTCTAGACAAATCTCTGGGACCATGAGATTACTTACTTTGACATATTGTAAAGGTTGCAATAGGAAGCAGGGCCTACCAATCTTTCTCAGTCGCCCCTTCGAGCCTTCATATCTTCCTCTTTCTATGCAGGAAAAGCAACTGAAGAATGTAGGTGATGACAGTCACAGGAAAACATAATTGGCTTTTGTGAGTGTGATCTTAAAAGCTGTAATAGACTGTTTCTCTTGGAGGAGAAAACTTGAAAATTAGGATGACAAAACAAATTAGATAAGAATGACCAGGCTTCACAAGCAATTTTGAATATCTGAACATTAAAAAGAGTATCTGTCTTCAAAACTTTCTCTGGTAAAATCCCTTCACTTCGCTGTACCCAGACCTCTTTATTTTCATTTACTGTGGGAGAACAATTTCCTCAATATGGCAAGCTCTTCCCTGCATGTGTTATCCCAGCTAGTCAACAGCAAATGTGCTTCCACCAAGCGACCCATTGAGCTGCTCTTCACCTCCTTGGATAACAGCAAGAAAGAGCCTGGGATTTTGTGAGAGCATTTTTGGGGCTTTTCTTAAAGGCAAGGAAAATTAAGCTGGGCAGCTGCCTATGCTACAGGATGACCCATCACCTGGGTTTACCCCCTTCTGGGGATGTCTTTGTTGTGAAGGGCACAACAAATGCAGGAGACAGCACAGTTCACACAATCTATGCACCATGGTCTTTCTCTTAGCACAAAGCATCAAAAAGCAGAACAAAAGCTAAGGAAGAGTAAGTAGAAAAGTAGATGCACCTGCATGGAAATTGCTGCTGCTAGATAATTCAGCTACTCTAGATTCAAAGAGCCAAATTTACTGAGCCCTGCTGGGAGCACAGATGCAGCCATTTAGCAAATAAAAGCACAAGGCAGGGGGAAATACGACATAAGTTTTGAGATCCTAGCAAAAGCAATGTTGGCTGGAGGAAGCTTGTTGATTAATTAATAGCAAGTCTCTCAGTACAGCTTCAGGATGTTTGTGTTGCCATTATGCAGCTGTGCCCGGTGTGTGTCACTGACCTCAGGGGAATGGAAAATTTCTGATGCTCTGACCTGAAGCACCTGTTCACCTTAGAAACACAGCTCAGTAACTTGTGCTTGGGGAGCTCTAACACAGGAAGGATGCCATGTGACTGCAATGGCTGTGAGCTTCAGTACTGGACTTAGACTAACTGAGGTATGTTAAAGCCAATGAGGTTGATTCAGTCAAAGTGCTGATTCTGATCACTGCTGATTCTGAAATGTCACCAGTGCAGCAGGTACCTGTCACCAATGCACTGGTTGGAGCAGCACCTCTCTCTCCAGCCAGGAGCAAGTCTGAGGTAAGCCTGAGTTCTCCCACTCTCATTTTCACCCACCTTCCAGGTCCCTTGACTCAGGCCTCATGCTTCGTCAGCCTTCTCCTGCACCATGACAAATGGCAGCAGTCCCAGATTCTCAAACTCCTCTTGTCTTGTTTCTGACACCTTCTTGCTCTACAAATGTATGTCCTAGCACCCCTGTGACACACAGAAGGGGAGCTCACCACCCAAGGATGCAGCCCACCACCTCTGCCCATGTGAAAGGTACTGATGCTGCAGCACAGGTAAGCTAGTTTGCCTTCTGCAGCTTTTGGCTGGTGTCTCTGCTGAACAGAAAGCAAACGGGATGCCCCACAAGTTGGTTTCATGCTGCAGTGCTGTGTGTGTGCTGTGTGTGTGCTATATGGAATTCTGCAGCTCATTGATCTTCTCATCTGGAGATGTAAGAAAGAAATATTTGTCCTGCGTGCACGTGTGTGCCAAAGTAATAAACTTCTATTTTAGTTCTTTGTTTCTGTGTGAATTGCTAAGAACACTCCAGAGCAATATTGAATTCATTCACTGTTTTCCAACTGGATTTAAACTTCTAAAGAAAATGAGGCTGTCAGGTAACAAGGATTACCTTTTACTGCTGCTTCTGGAAATCTTACTGCTATTGTCAGCTCACCTCTTTTTTCCTTGAATAGCTATTATTTGGAATTACCAGAATCAAAAGAAGAGGTAGATGTTTCTATTACAAGGCCATTGGCAAAGCATGCATTGGTTCCTATGAAAAGGTCAAGAATGCTCTGTGCTTTCTAGGTGTCTTGGATGAGAACAGGAGGTGAGTTATTATTCAAGATGTTTTTCACTGCAAAGTGCAGGAAGAAACTCTTTGGTGCTTTGACAGAAATGTGATTTGACACAATGATTGGCTGAAGGTCTCACAGCATTATAAAACTTTCCTATCCTATCGTACTGGGCAACAGATGTCTGAAAAGGGACTGCATTTGAGTGACAATGTATCTGGCAGTAAAATTTTCTAAATGTAGAAGAGCAATATGTTGCTTGGCAGTGCCAAACAGCCTCAAGCATGTGACACTGCTCTAGCAAAGAATACATGTAATAGGAGTTGACAAAGCAGGGAAGACAAAGTGTCTGGCACTGCACCTTGTGTCAGTGTGTAACCAGGAGAGCTTCGGGACCAGCTGTAGACTGGGGGGCAGGATGTGTTATGTACATTTGGGTCACACCATTAAAAGTACTGAGAACTGCACCTAGCCAAATGCAAGTATTATAAACAGACCCAATACTGGTAAGCTCACACTTACAAAGCAAGGGTACTATGCAAGCACAGAAAAGCATTGCCAGAGGGTTTGGGAAAGGCTAATGATGCTCTGTCTCACTAGCAACTGCCTTGGCTCTGCTCCTGCCAATAACTGCCTGCTTCTCCTATGACTCTTCACACTACTAGCTCATGAATGTGAATTATTTGTTCGTTAACTTTTAAAAGAAGTCCCTATTTTGGACACTGGTAGACTTGTTTCTTCATGGATCAAGCTCATGTTTATTAAATGTTGCAACTTCTTGACTGCCTTAACAAGAAGAAAATGTGGGTGCAATGTAAGGATTCTTACTGAAGTTGCACTAGATTTCCATATTTGCCTAAATGTATGAAGTTTTCATTAGTACCTATTACAAAAGTAAGTATTGACATAACATGAGGGGTTTTTATTTGTCACTTTAAAGTAATTCTTGCTTCTTCAGGATACCTTTACTTTACACAGTCCCAACTGGTAATATCAAACCTATTGTGATTACAGATATTTAAAGTGCTTTTGAGCATTGTTGACAGCCTTGCTTTTGCTAAGGTTCTACACCCCACATATGCAGCATCTACAGCAATATAAAACTCACCTACATGTGAATAAAAATGAGCCACATGTTCTCGTCCTCTCCATTGTTTGTACAATATGTGCATGACCATGTTGTTTCCTGCCAGTCACAATTTTGCTGGGCTTTAATTAACCAGTAGACAGAACAAGCCTGTTTAACTGGAATAAAAGTGAAAACTCAGGTGACCTTTATCATGAATATTTCTGCAGTGAGAAATAACTTGAAAAAGGATAAAAGAAAGAATCTGGCCTTGTCTGAAAACAGTATGTAAGAATAACTGCAGTGAAAGCACTGAGCCCTGTAAAGAAGTCAAAGATAGATACTTTGATCAAGCTGAAAACAGGAAAATTAATCGGCCCCAGTAAGAATATTTAATTTTTTGCCCATGCAAACTTTTTAAACCAGGCCTTTTGAAGCTGCTTTTTATTCCCCAAGGAACTTGAGGAAATATTTCTCACCCCTAGGATCTGCTGAACTGGGGAGAGACCTAACACAAGGCACAATCTGTTAGGTTTAGGGCTGCAAAAGAGAAAATATTCATCATGTCAAGATGCTACACAGGTGAAGAAATCTAGGACTGATAATGTCAAACTATTCCTGTCTAGTATTTGAATACTAAAAGTCAGAATTATATAGACAGTCAGATGAGGACTCCATCCTTCTAAGCTGAAAGTTTTCTCTTTCTCCAGGTTTTCTAGAGGTTTTCTCCAGCATTAGTCATATTAGTGGGGGCCCAGAAATTTCAGGGAAGTCTTTCCGGATGGGGGCATGGTTTATTTTCTCCTGTCTGAGATATAAACTAGAAGTTACTTGAAATGTGTTGAGAACTGGAAATAAGTGATTTTCTGTTTGATTAATTGATTAAAGGTTCTATTTTGGAGAATCTGAGCTTCAACTTCTGTCTTTAAGAAGGCTGTTTGCTGCTCAGTTCCCGATGTGAGTGAGGAAGGCTGGAGAGCCACAGGTTCTTAATCAGAACAAAGGTTTTAACCGGTCTGTATAACTGCACATGCCTGAGTCTTGTGAAATTGAGCTAACTGTCTGATAGAAATAATGTAAATAATGCCAACTGTAAGCCACATAGAAAGTGTGAGGCTGCCACATCAATAGAGGTTGAGCAAAGGTTGGGAGTTTTTCTTATCATTCTCTTTGCTACTGTATCTATTCGTCAGTTGTTGGTGTGTTTTGGTTTTTTTTGTGTGTGTGTTTTTTCCAGCTTTTTGGCAGCTATTGAGAAGACCTGTGTAATTTCTTCACTTCTAGCCTTCACTCCTTAATCATTCATACTCCCAAAGTCTTGCCCTGTAAGTACTCAAAATCCAAAGGCAAAAACTTTTTATTAGTGTGATGAAAGGTAAAGGAGATGAGGAATTTGGAATCAAAGCCAATTTTTAAATTGATTGCGTTTTGCTCTGTGTACTTGTGGGTGCACAGAGCCTGTGTATAAAATTGTCATTCTTCAAGGCAGACAGAGAGGGAAGGAAGAGAAGGGTTACCCTTCGACTAACCTCGTGTTTGGTACGAGGTGCTACTCTGCCTTTCATCTGCAAGGGGCAGTGACGAGCAAACGCTGGGTACAACGTGCTGCCCTGTGCAAAACGGTGGATCTGAACAGAAAGCTGAGCCAGGGGTTATATTCTTTGACGCAGCAGTCTTTTTCTTTGCCTTCCTTCTTTGTCAGGAGGTCAAAAGAGCTTGTAAGGACTCATGCTCTCCAGTGAAAGAAAAGCAAGAGGGAAGCACTGAGATCTCTGAACCCAGTGTTCCAATGTTGATTTGGTAGCCAAAGTGTTTTGGCTTCAAATCACTCGGAGGCACCCAAGTTCTCCCTTGCAAAGCAGGTGTGCTTTGCTGCAAGACAACGTTTAAAGCCTGTAGCATTTTTAGGGCTCTTTGTGAAGCTTTTCTCCGAGAAGCCATATTAGCTTAGCTTCCATTGCAGAGTTATTATTTTGAATCTGACTTGAACAAAATCAAGCAAGATCTCTAGGGAAGAAGTCATAGCATTTTAGTTAAACTCTAGTAAAGCTATTACAAAATGACCTTGGAAAAAAAAACAACATCTTTTGTCTGGATCCAGGCTTTAAAAAAAAAATAATCTTTCCATTCAGTAAAGAAATAAACTATTTTCCTCCTCATCCACATGACAGCAGTGTCTATATGGTTACCTGGTCGCTGTGAAAGAAAATAAGTGTGGTAGCACACTGGCAACAGTAATACCAAAAAGTCCATTAGCAAAGTGTTTGCTTGGAATAGTTTAAACACCGCAAATGGCATTCTCTTGTGGAAGGCTGGTATAGTGGCTTGCCAGGAAGGAATTCAGACATCAAAATATCTTCCCTAATGCCTGATCTTCACAATACAGAGAAAAATTCTCACATCTGGGACACAGAGTTCAGGCTGTCTGCATGCGTGCCCATGCCAGGTGGCCATTGCCCCAACAGTGCTTCCTGGGGGTGCCTGCACAGGACGCTGCCACCCGGCCCAGCTGCGAGCTCCCTGCCCGGGACACGAAGGCAGGAGGGAGGTGTGGTGGTGGCTAAAGAGGATCCCATGTGTGAGGCTGGTCAGTATCCAGTGTTCATGGACAGGCTCCCGGGCACCTCCACGCCAGGTATGATGGATGCCCAGGACACTGGGCTGGCTGGCTTCAGGAACTAACTACTGCCAGGGCCCAGGCGAGTGGATCTGTACTTAGAAAGAGCAGCTCAGGTCTGTGGGGAATCCACAGACCTGTGTGTCTTCTGGCTTACCTGAACTGAGAGATCTTGGCTTTCCCTGACCATAGGTGAAATGAGAGGAGGTCTCTTCATAGCTGAAAATGTTAGAGTGTGATAAAATTGCAGCCTGACATTTTTGCCACCGGTTCTAGTCTGTTTTCTTTAAAAAGAAAGGAAGCTAAGTATGCTGTAGCTATGTATACATCGGGGAAAAGGTGGCACGTCTGCTTGTGGAGTCAGACTTTATACAAATTTACAGCTCAGTTTTAAAGTTCGAACTCTAAGCTCATAGCCCTGGGGAAAAAAAAATAAATCAAGGACTTGCTTCCCTTTAGCCCACTTATGTCTAGAGAAACAACTGCTGCTCAGTGATTTGCAAAACGGGGTTTGGGGGGAAGGTGATTTCAAGGACGTCTATTTTTCTTTGGAGTACTTGCTGTCTTTGTGAATTGCAGTGAACATGTTGCTATATTGCTCCTGATGTCTAAGTGGTAATTAATATTCTGCACTAAATGGATTTGATAGGTGCAAAGCGCTACCTGAGAAAATTTTGGCATCGTCCTTATGTTACTACATAAAAGCGGATTTGGACTGGGTTCTGTGTAAAGATCTTGCGAAGGTGAATGAAAGCTGAGTGTTCACATCTGGCCTGGACCTTTGAAAAGGCAACTCTAGGGGCAGAGTGGCTCTTTTTATAACCACTGGACTGAACTGTAACCTACATTACTCGCCTTTTTTTATCTTCTAGGTTTAACGTCCTTCGGGTTGCACAGAGAAAGTTCAAATGCCCCTAACCCTCAATCTCCCATTTACCCTCACTTAGGTGACATATAAGATCTGAAGATACTGCTGCTCCCTGGAAATGTTAGGCATACCAGCACCAAACAGCAGTTTCTGAAGACGCAGGTGCAATATATAAAATGAAGCTTCTTCCTCTAAAAATACTCTTTGTTCCTACCTTCAAAGCCAGTGTATAAACTGAACAAATTGCACCAGGTTAAACTACCAGAAATAGATATTCAGAACATGACAGCTTGTTAGGAAAAATGCCCCAGGAATAGTGAGGATGCTGTTTGGAAAAAGAGCGAATATAATTAAGAAAAGGGGAAAATATCTTTTTCTTAATTATATCCACAAAAAGTATCTACTAAGAGAGACTGTAACTGTTTCAAGACCAAAAGACAGACCTCTCAGCAAGCATTTCAAAACAGTACCAAATATTAAAAACTGAAAAATGAAACTCAAAGACACACCTTAGATCTACAACAAACTAGATTTTTATAATCTCGTGAAGGCAGAAGAGGCTTATTTTTTATGTCTCAGTGGCATCCTACTATGCAATTCCAGCCTACTTGTTTATCCTAAACGGAAACTTGGACAATTTTCACATTTACAGAAAGCACCACACCACGCATTTGTTGTTCTTCTGAACCCACTAAACTGTAATTTGGTTTTTGCATGTTAGTTGCCAAAAGCCTAAGAATGTTCTTGAGTAAGATAAGCATTTTCCTGTGCAAATATTTAACTTTGTTAGTAGTCTACTTTTTATTTCAAGTTTTAATACCAGCTGTTCAACCAAACTTTCTTATAATGCAAAAAATCCAAAGTAAGAGTTTTATTGGGGAGGATCATAAATGTATGTATATCATTCTTCCAAGGTCTCATGTATTTTAGTGCTTTTGTCAAAAAAGCACATACACCTCCAACCTGTGGACCAAATCCACAACAAATAAACACAGTTTACTTGCCCAAAACTCTCCAAAATGAGAAGGTTTAACTCTTAAATTATTTATCCACATTCTCTCTAAAATCCTTACAAGCCACTAAGCAAACGTGAGCACTGCACAGCATTACAGTGTCCCCATGTTGGTGTTTCTCAGGATGATTGGCTGCTGCCACTCTTATAGTCACCAAACCATGGTGCCAGTCACCTCAAAATGAACATACTGTATTGTAGGTCTTTGATTGTTGCCTTTTTTGTATTGCAGCACATGGCAAAAATATTAACCTCTGGTAGCCACAAGGAGCCACATGGCAGCAGAAGGTGAAGATGATGTTTGTTTAAAGCTTCTTCTGTCACAGTGAGTGAAAAATGAGATTAAAAAAGCTTTCCAGATGGGTTTACTACCTCAAATACACATTTGCTTAAGGACTGTCGTTTTCCGCCATTCCCTTGATCGCCAGTAGACCGTGCTTTCCGTATTGTGTACCGGTGTCCTTTTGACAGCTGGCGTACAGGGCTGGTAGAAAGCTTTCCCCACGCAGCCTCCCCACGCTCTCGTGTGGCATAAACCAGCAGCTCACCCAGCAGCAGCACCAAAGCTGAGCCTGCTGGTGTCAGTTCAGCTAACAGGAAAAATGTGTTAGGAAATGAGATGCTCAGAACTAATTTTGATCTTACAAAGAATCCAAGAGTTCCCACAGAGTTTCTAGGAGCTAATTTTGCCATGATGATGGGGATTTTAACGAAACGAGAAGGATTTTAATGATGAAGCAAACTTCTGATACAGTTTGTTTGTGGTCACAGTCATTTAAACAATACCAGAAAGAAGAATCCAATGGTGCAAAGGTTATGATAGCGGACAGACCCCGGGTCGTG
>NW_008607285.1:0-5814 GCF_000691845.1 Merops nubicus | reverse complement strand
TGGGCCCGGCGGAGCGGGAGGCGCCGCGGGCTCCCCCATGCCCGGCACTTAAAAACCAACCCGCTCATACACACACAGACTCCTCCAAATTAGCTAAAAGAAGCGCCACAACAAACCGCGCACACCCCCTGGCGAAAGCCGGGAGGCGGGAGGGGAAGGCCAGGCCGGTGTCACCACGGAGCTGCGGCGACCCGAAAGGTTCGTGTTGTAAAATTCCCTGTTTGCGGCTTTCTTTCCCTTTTCCCACCTAACACCTTTGCCTCTCAACAAGGATGGAAGCTGTGAAAGGGAGGGGGTCACGCTTAAAAAAGCAATAAAGCATTAACCCAAGGCTTCTTCAGGTGCCCTGTCAATGTCCTGAGAGCCTCTGTATCTCATGGTAAGGCAACAAACAGTTGTTTTGCTTCTGCTTGTTACAAATCGTTCAAGGTTTGTGCTAATACAGATCTGTAGCCATCTGCAACATTATTACAGAGCAGTGTTTGCTATTTCCTAATATAGATAACCCAACTTAGTACAGAACAGTTATAATAGAATTATCAACTCATGGAATCACTTTGATTGGAAAAGACCTGTAAGATCATCAAGTCCAATCATTAATCCTACTCTACCATACTGATATGGGGTAAGAATAGTGATAGATAGAGAATGATTAGCTATACATATTAAGAATTTTAGAATGCATGTTACAGGACCATATACCTTGAGAGAAAAAGAAATGGCTAACAGATGGAAAGACTTGTTTTCTAATGATAACAGAACTTATTCACAAACAACGGAAGAACATTCCAGCTTTATCTGAAGAAAGCAAAAACAGGATGGCATCTGTCACAAAGGTATTGATAAACCTCCTTGCTGAAGGAGAACAGATGGTTAACAAGGACAAGAGCTGACCAGAACTGACTCAAAGCTATAAACTTGCCAAATCACCACATTCCAGACAAGAGGTGAAAAGTACATCGTGAGGAAGACATACGGCCTTCCTCCAAGGGACCACCGCCTGCGTTTCAAAGACCCCGGCCCACAATTACCAGGAGGAACTGCACAAGCGTGAAGGCCTGATAAGCTAATTAACATACGAAGCAAGAATAGGCGGGGTTAGGTAATGAATATGTATAGGCATCACGTGAATATGTGTTGTTTCACTGTATAAATGTGGGAGGACTTGCCTCCTCGGGTATCCACGCTTGTGGTGGAGCCATCCCCCGTGCATCTGCGCGCAATAAACATACCTACTTTATAACTTTCGAGTTATAGAGTCTGTTTCCATACGTCAATACTCTACCAAATCCTCCTCCAAGCCATATCCCCAAGCACCACATCTACATGGCTTTTAAACAGCCTTTTTATCACTGTCCCCTTTGGGGATATGGAGCTGCAGGCAAGGTACTCAACTACCATAGCGCCAAAGAAAGCGAGCTACATAGTCACTTGTGCTAGAACTGTGAACATAGCTCTGTGTTGAGGGTGGTCACAGTGGTAACTCCTTCAAACTAGGGATCCCACCACAGGTTCAGGATTTTTTTCAATTCAGCCCCTTCTGTTCTCTGGGCAGAGTCACCTCCACAGCTGTTTTAGGACACACCTGCTAACGTAACGCTACATCCTACTCCATGTCCCAGAGTCTGAGGGTCATTTACAAGTTTGCAAACAGTGGGAAATGTGGTATTTATGACCTTATAACTCTACTGAAGGTCTGCAACATCAGCACATGATTTCAAAATTTCTTTTCAATGTTATTTTAGCTGTAGAAAGCCCCATTTTCCTATTTTTATTTGTTTGTGGTTTTTTTGTTTGGTTGGTGGTTGGTTGGTTGGGTTTTTTTGTGGGGGTAAAGAAACATTTGTTGCATGGAGTAGACCCTCATGTTTATAATAACACTGAGTATGCATAAAAAAGTTAAACTACTGAAGTTTTTTTTTCTCAGCTTTGCTTTCTGTGTGCATGTGTTCAAAGTTTCCTTACAGTTTGATTCTTTACTTCGTCATCTTACCATTGTTTTTCTCTACCAATTTCTTCTAGACAAAAGAAACCTTGTTATGATACTTGAACTTTTGAACTTGCGGATTTTTAAATGCATTTAATAACAAGCAACAAGTTCTTGACTCAAAGTTTATGCAACGGTGGCAGGTGAAACCATTACAAAATAAAAAGATAAGCAAATATTTATTCAAACATGTATAAGCAATTGAATTGCTGTTTCTTCCCCATAGGCAGTTGCATCTATTTATATCGTGAATGTAAAATATTTTTTAAATTGAATCTTAGTAATTCTAGGTCTGTAGAAAAAAATTGCCTCCACATTTACTAGTTAACTATATGAGTAAGTAATTATATTATAAAGCAGTTGCTTTGTAATTTCAAAGCTTTTTTTTTATACTTTTTTTGGTACTTTTTAGTGATAGTAACTTTTTAGAATACCTTCCTGACATAAGAAAGAATGAAGGCAGGTTTTAAGTGAGCCAGGATCCTCCGAGTTTGCTGATCCTGGGAGTCTGATACAAATGTGGTTACTCTCTGAATAATGTTATTCATTGCTAGTTGAAGTAAATATTTGCCTTGTCTAATAGTATTTGATGACCACTACACACAGTTTGAGGTAAGTGTCAGAAGCAGGTTTTTTTTTGTGAACTACAGAGGTGTACACAGCAGTACAATTCCCACCATGCTAACAACACTGAAAATTCACTCGTATCTCTGTTCCCACATTGGGGTTGGCTCTCCATGGAAAAAAATCAAAGTCCAAATTTATTCTTACTGCATATCTTTTACCTTTGTTAGCATTATTCAAAATAAATAAATAAATACATCTACAGAAGAGTTTTTGGGATTGTACTGTATGAATTTTTCCTCCGTGGTTTCACAGAACTACATCAGCTTACTTAAAATCCATAAAAATTACTTTTTCAGTGGAGGAGAGTCCCAGTTCCCTCATCAGTGATACTTTAACAGTGGCGACAACAAAAAGGTATCATAATGCAACAGTCAAAGGAAGGCAGAGGAAAAGGGAAGCTACACAGGTTCCCCCCTCTTATGAGTAGCAGAGTTAGGCTTCTAGTTGAGCAGAGTTTGTGCTATAATGAAGTCGAGTTCTTTACAATTTCTCTGTGAATGGGGAACCTGTACATTTTTTGACAGGCTGAAGGACTCTTCCCAATGTATTACGCTGTTTCACCTATTTCTTCATCTAAGAACAAGTCAGTATAATGTAGGAAATCCTTTGGGCAATTTATTCCTGGAACTAACATTTATGTGATATGCTTAAACTTTTGTCCAATTACCAGTACTAGTTTTTCAGCTTACTTGTTGCTTTCTTGAATAAACTTGCACTGTTTACAGTTTGATTAACCTGTAGCTAAGGAACAGACTTGTGCAGATTACAAGATTACCAATATTTTCTGCTGAGCTCTTGAGGGCTTTGTGGTGCAGCTGAAAAGAAATACAAACACTCAAAGTACCTGGCAGCCACTTTTATCTGTAGCAGCCTCTAGGCTTTATTAGAAGTTACACTCCAAGAGGCCATGTAGAACATTAAGTTTTAGTGGTATCTTCTAGACCGGTTATTAGCACGCAGCACATTTCCCTTTCACTCCTCTACATATTCCCCATTAACCAGATGTGCCTGCTTCCACAAATGCAAGCATATGGACTCCTAAGAATATTGAGGAGGATGCCAAAAGCGAAGGGGTATATAAACTGTTGGTGTTAGTACAGTTTTTCTGGAGAGCTGATAACAATATAAATAAACAACAGTGGTGAAAATTCTACCCTCAGATAAAAAAAATAAAAAAAAAATAGGGTATGCTTTGCTGAGTGTAGGTTTGAGATTTTTAAAAATCTTGTGTGATGTAAAAATGTTCACAACTCAAATTATCTGCCACGCCCATGAAAAGTATCTGGAAAAGCTGTGCTTGAATGCAGATGGGAGAAGTTTTAAATCACTCTTTTTTACAAAGTGGGGTGGTAGTTATGTTTGACCTTGTGGAGGACAGTCAGAAGTATGTTTCAGTGAATATCTTGTGACAAAATCATAAAACAGCTACAGATACGCCCCTCATTCTTCTGCTTGCACATTGTCCATCTTCAAGAACAAAGGCACACAAAATCATATACTGCTCTTTTCTGATGGTCAGGTTTTCATTGCTGTTATGCTGCCTCAAGAGTGAACATCATCTTCAAATCAGAAAGGTACCAACTAATAAGACCAAGTGTTCTGTAACAACCAGGAATAGAGTGGATATTGTGGGATGGGTAGAGGTGGGAACCTGGAGAACAGCTACAATAGAAGGAACTTTTGGAAGTTTCATAACCTCGTATTTTATTATGTGCTTTACGTGGAATTAGTTGTTTGAATAAAAAAGGCAATGAGTACAGAAGTTGCACAGATCATGCTTTAGACAAAAAAATGAGAAAAATTTATTGATGTAGGTTCAATGAGGGAAGTAACATCAGTTTTGCTGCTTTTAGAAGTGGCTGATGGCTTATAGTGACTTTTTTTTGTTGCTGTTGACGTGGAGAGAGAACTTAAAAGCAGAATACCTGATAACCAATAATTCAGTTTTACTCCTAAATTACATATACACTTTTTCTTAACTATTCCTAGTAAAGAATATGTTCTTGCCTACTGTGAGCACTAACAGTGGTAGAAGAGAATTAGAAATTTTGCTGTCATTGCCTCAAGAAGTACTGAAAAAAAGAGACATCTGATTTTCTTCTGGGCATTCATAGACCATGGTCATTTTAACATGTGAAAAATGCATACAGGATTTGAATTTGGTAGTGTTTTATATCCACATTTCTTAGAAGTAAATAGCTGTGTAGTATACAGAGATTCAAAGAGAAACAGACCCCAAGTGTCATGCCTATTTAAAAACTGGGAGGTTAAAATAAACTCAGTTTTGCACTAACAGTCATGCATGGCTTTCTCTTTAGGGTGGGTAGTTTAGTTTCTATTTGTTTAGTTGTTTTACACAGTGATAATGTTTCACTCCATCTGACTTGTTTATTTTTTGTGCCACTCTGTGTACTTGGTGCATGTCTTTGCTCAATAACTCACAGTATCTGCACTCCTTAAAAGGAATAGACTCAGAGAAACTTTCTTACTGGCCCAAACAAGTTTGACAGGTTCAATGACCCCAAATACTGGTGCAGTGAAAAATATCCCAGATTCAACCACCTTCCAAGTACACATTCTTTAATATATTCTCCCCCTTCAACAGAAATACCTAGATTAAAGGATACCAATTAAAGTAGCACTTGAAATGTAAACAATTAATTGCCTAAAAATCACAAAGCACTCTAATTCTCAGAAGGCAAAGCTGGTCTTTCCAGTAAAAATACTTTGAAAACAACCACCACCAGCAGCAGCAGCTCAGGTTTCTTTCTAACAGATAATTGAGGTGTATTGTAGGCAAATTTTGCTAATTTAATTACATGGTAGGCTAATCTCATTTCTGCAATGTGAAGTCACCCACTATCCTAACACTGCAAACAAACAAAAAATGCTAAGAGTAAAATAAAACTGCTAGAATACCTCATCTCATGAGAGAAATAAAAAAGGCATTAAGGCAGATGAGCAAATGAGGAAGCAAATGAATTTTCAGATTATCATTCTCTTAAGTGGAAGGATAAGAGCAAGGCTATTCTCTTAAATCCTGAAGGTTTAAGCACATAGGGCAGTTTTTCTGAGTAACTCCATGTGTACATGCTGCTGTTAAGATCTGCTAATGCTGTGTTTTGTAAAGGCTAATGGTGTGCAGGAATAAAGGAGCTAATGTGCATTTAATTACAAGCATAGAATCATAGAATCATAGA
>NW_008607284.1:4993-6534 GCF_000691845.1 Merops nubicus | reverse complement strand
GAGGTGCAGCCTCCCCAGTGCTGAGACCAGGAGGATGATCCCTGCCCTAGTGCTGACAGGACCCAGGGATGCAGCCCTGCTGGGTGATGCTCTCCATCCCTTTCCCACCCCAGGACTGCCCAAGCAGGGGGGTTCCTGCTCAGGGCAAGGCAATGAGGTCTCCTACTCAGAGACCAAGCATCCTGGCCCCATTCCCATCACCTCCTACCTGGGGGTGCTGCTGGAGCAGGGCCAGGAGAGGGGCTGGCAGTGGCTGGTGGGGGTGGCCGTGAGGCTTGCAGGGAGTTGGTCCTCTTCACGCCTGCAAGGAGAGGGGAAGATCAGCAACAGCATCTTGGGGGCTTTGCCTGTGTTGAGGAGAGGGCTACAGCCAGAGCTGGCCAGGGAGGGGCAGCTGGAGGTTAGCAGAGAGAGGAGAGCTTTGGCTGGTGGATGGAGATGCCTCAGATAAGGGCTCAGCCCCACCCGATTTTGGGGCCAGCTGCAGCCCAGGCTGGAGCAGGGGTGGAGCAAAGAGTGTTTCACCAGGGGAACCTGCAAAAGAAGGAGGCCCAGGAGAGGTTGGAGCAAGGAGGATGGATGTGGCTGTGGCCAGGCACCAGTCTGAGCTGCAGGGAGCACCCACCACCCATCCCACCCTGACCCCTGCACGCCTGACCAGCAGTGAGGACCCAGGACCACCCTGCACAGGGTCCCCCCAGGGGGCACAAGCATTCAGAGGCAGTGATGGGTGCACAAGAGTTACCACCCAACCACGAGTTAAGACACCAGCTCCCCACAGGCAGCCCTGAACACCCCTCTCCAGCCATTACCCAGGAATTCAGAAGCAGAATGAAGCAGGAGCTTTGGCAGCACCTCGTGGGACATATGCCCACTCCCAGCAGTGAGGCAGGGGCATGGAAAATGTCCTGATCAGGGTCTCAACTCAGTTACAGTTCAGCTCTGCTTAAAATTAGGCTGGTAAGTGCTGAGCCCACTCCTGTCTTCACATAAGAAAGCTGTGGAGGGACTTTTTAGGATATTGGGTAACGACAGGACTAGGGGGAATGGGGCAAAGCTGGCAGTGGGCAGATTCAGGCTGGATGTGAGGAAGAAGTTCTTCCCCATGAGAGTGGTGAGCCCCTGGAATGGGTTGCCCAGGGAGGTGGTTGAGGCCCCATCCCTGGGGGTCTTTAAGGCCAGGCTGGATGAGGCTCTGGGCAGCCTGATCTAGTGGGAGGTGTCCCTGCTCATGGCAGAGGGGTTGGAACTGGGGGATCCTTGGGGTCCCTTCCAACCCTGACAGATTCTGATCTGTTTGAGCAGAGGACTTTAGAGCCCTAATGGCTCAAGGGTTGGACTTGATGATCTTGGAGGTCCCTTCCAACCTAAAGGATTCTATAACACACGAAGCTTTTCAAACTGATGTCCTCCCATGGGTCCTAAGATGTCACTTTGCAGGAGAAGTGCAAAGGATCAGGATCCTCCCTCTCCTCCCTGCAGGGGGATCCCCCTCCAAGCCTCCCCCTGGCCCCACTGACACCCCGCACCTCCCCACCACC
>NW_008607284.1:4710-4961 GCF_000691845.1 Merops nubicus | reverse complement strand
ATGTGAAACCCCTGGAGCCTGGCAGGGCTGCCAGCTCCGTGCCCCCAGCCCCCTCTCCTCCAGCCATGCCCACAGCTCACCAGGGCTCCTGCCCAGCCCGCTCTCTCCCTCGGCGTCCTCTCCGGAGGGACCCGCTCTGCCCTCGGCTGCCCTGCGCCCCGGTGCCACCCCGCTGCCTGCGGGCACAGGGAGAGGCAGAGGTGAGGTTCAGACCCCTGACCCCCCAGCAGCACCCGGGTGCTGCCCACCCC
>NW_008607284.1:4316-4541 GCF_000691845.1 Merops nubicus | reverse complement strand
CGAGGCATCCATCACCCAGTCCTCAGCACCCATCAAACCTCTAATGGCATTCGGGCTCCACAGCCCTCAGGAGAGGGGGAGGGGGGATGATATTTTCTTTTTGCTGATCCTATTCCATTTATCACTGAGACAAGGGTGACAGTTGCCTTTGCCTCTCGCTTCCATCCACCCAGGAGGGGCCATCCCAGCAGATAAATCCCAGCAAAGCACGCCGGGGCGCCGAGC
>NW_008607284.1:0-4276 GCF_000691845.1 Merops nubicus | reverse complement strand
ATCCCAGCAGATAAATCCCAGCCACGCACGCCGGGGCGCCGAGTCCTCTCCGCGCTGATAAATTGAGACCCCTGGATGTGATGGAAAAGGTCTGGGAGCTCACCTGGCTTGTGCCAGAGACGCCAGGTATAAATCTTTGCCGTGACATAAATGGGATGTTTATCCTTGGCTGGGCTCTCAGGGTCACCGAGCACAAGGAGGAAAGTGAAATGCAACAGATTGTAGGCGAGGGAGAGGAGGGAGAGGGGAGGGGGATAAAAACACCACGATGCTGAAGAGGAGGGAGGAGGGGGAAACGAGCAGCCACAGCCAGGAGCCCTTGTGGTGCAGAAAGAGCAAGAGAAGAAATCATTTTCCCAACGAGCTTTAGGAAAAATCACATCCTGAGCATGCTGATCACCAGGAGGGAGCTGCGGAGCCTGGAGAACCCTCCCCGACTCGCCAGCAAGCTGGTGGCTTCATAAAAGCAGCCTGTTGTGGGGCCAAGGCAGCTTAATGGCACCAGCCATTAGCCTGATTAAATAGCTTTAATTAAGTGGTTTCCCCAACTGCTGTTGTGTGGGAAGGTGAAGATCATCACTTGGCACAACCGGGCTGGGCACAGCCCTGCCAAGGCTCGGCTGGAGGTGTGAGCTGTAGCATGGCCTGTGCCTGAGCCTGGGGACCCCCCCCCTGCCACAGGGACCCCCCTGCCATGGGTCCCCCATCACGGGGCTCACCCCAACACGAGGGGTGCTGCAGGATGGAGGGAGCTCAAGGTTGTGCCACCCAGCCTGCCCGCAGCCCTGCCCAACACTGACCCAAGCCCTGGGCAGCCCCAACTGGGAAATCCAGCACAGGAACCAGCCATGAACACCTCCCTGGCACTGGTGGGCATCTGCCAGCTGGGTCATGGCCACCACAAGGGACCCTGGGCTAAAGGAAGGGTGAGATGGAGAGGACCTCGCCAGGGTGGGTCGTGTCCTCTGTCCCCCCCTGCCTCAGGAGGGGAGAGGAAGAGGAGGGTTTGCTGCCGCTGGATGGAGGGTCAGGTAATCTCATGCCCTCAGTGCTGAGGTGATCATCATCATCATCCCTTCTGATGCTGAACTCCAAAAATGGGGATAATTATTCAAAATTAACTCCTGGTGACACAACCCCTCCAGGAGCAGTGGGAGCCCTGACCCTGCTGCAGTGCCAGGGGGAGGAGGATCCCTCTCAGACATGCACAAGCCCCCAAAAAAGCCCCTGAGGTTCCCACGGGTGGTTTTCTAAGGGCTGGCATGAAGTACCCAGAGAAGAGCTGCCACTCAGCAGTGGGAAATGACACCACGAGGCAGCTCTGCCCAAAGCTCTCCCATCGCAGCATCTCAGCCCCGGGTGTGGGGTGGGGAAGCCCCAAAACAACTCGGTCCCCAGGCAGGGGGTGGCAGTGGCAAGGAGAGGTCCTGGCACTGCCACCTCCCGTGGGAAACCCTGCAGGAAAAGCCCCTGGGGGAAGGAGGGAAGGAGCAAGGAGGCTGAGGCTGGGTGGCACAGGGAAGGTTGGGGGGCCAGGGCTTACCAGTGGGGTCCTGCTCGGCGGGGGGCCCGGAGTCTGCCTGGCCTTGGGGGGCACAAACAGAGCGAGAGGTGGTGAAGCTGCTGCCTGCCCACCCCCCAACACCAAACCTGGGGCACGGTGCCACGCTTCCCCCACCTTCCCTTTTTTATCCTTATTTTTTGCTAGGTTTCTGCATCATCGTGTTCATACCCAAGCATTGTCCAAACCCCCAGCTGAGCACCCCAGATCCCCACCCAGGGCTGCTTGGCTCCAGGAGGTCCCTACAAATCCAACCATCCTGCCTTGGAGAGCCTGGAGGAGCCTCCTGGGTGAATTCTGTACCCTTTAGGAGGTGGGCAGCAGCTACGTGGCTGCTCTGGATGCCCATGCTGGGGCTCACCCTTGCACACAGTGGGGAGCAGGTCAAACACCTCGCTGGTGGGACACCCCTTGCAATGAGGTGGGAAGTCAGTAGCCCCCCTTCACCTACCTCGTGTGGGCTCACGAGAAGGGAGTTTTGGCTCCTGGGCTGGTGGCTCCACCGGGCTGGGCTCGCTTGGAGCTTGGGGTCCCTTGTTCTTGCTGACGGGCATCGGCTGGGGCAGCACTTGTTTGGGCAAACCCTTGAAGAACCAGGCACCAGAGCGCTTCCACACCTGGGGGTGCAGACAGCAGGGTGGCAACCATGTCTTGGGGGGGTCATACCTGGCAGTCTTCACCCCCCTCCACCACCAGGGTCCTCCTCTAGCAGGCAACACGGAGAACGTGCAGCCCTGTACCCCCCATGCCCACAGTGTGTCCTGCTAATGAATTAACTCTTTGGGTTTTGCACACTGTAGGTGGCAGGGAGATGATCTCTGGCCTCAAGAGCCTCTTCAACCCCAAACCTTTGTTTTCAAGGGAAAAAATAAAAGACATTTCCTGTAGAAAACAAGATCATCCTAGAAGAACCAGCCTTGCTGGGCAAGGTTTAACAGGGCAGGGGGACAGGCTGCAAGTCCCTGGGAGCATCCTCCCGTCTGGAGCTGGTCCCATGTCAGAGGTCTGGGGTGGGGACAGGGTGAAGCCAAGGGCAGGGCCCATGCCATGAGGGCACCCTGGGCAGGGGACACTGCCAGGCTCACCTCCCGCTGCTCGCTGCAGATCTTGCAGAGCCAGATGGCGTGGGGCCGGCTGTTGGTGGTCTGCACCCCACACTTGGTGCAGACGTTCTGCAAGAGAAAGCACAGCACTGGGTTGGGTGGCAGTGAGGACGTGGCAGCCACCCAAAGGTCCCCTTGCACCAGCAGCACCCCTCAGGAGTGTGAGGTTAATGAGAGATGGTTAAGGAGAGGTCTCCCGGCAATGACATCGGTGATCATGGAATGGTTTGGGTGGGAAGGGACCTTTCAAGGTCACCTCAACCAACCCCCTGCAGGGACAGGGACATCTGCAGCTAGAGGAGGTTGATCAGAGCACCTCGCCTGGGATGGTTGCAGGGATGGGGCAGTGACCACCTCTCTGGGCAGCCTGGGCCAGGGGCTCACCACCCTCAGCAGCAACAATTTCTGCTTTACATCTAGTCTAAATCTCCCTCTCTTTTAGTTTAAAGCCATCACTCCTTGTCCCATCCTCAAAAGACTGTCCCTATCTTACTTATAGGACCTTTCTCCCCAGCTGGAGCCTTCTCCTCTCAGCTGCCCCAGCCCAACTCTCTCCTGCTGGGCTCCCAGCAGAGGGGTTCCCCCCTCGGGGCATTGCTGGGGCTCCTCTGGCCCCGCTCCAGCAGCTCCCTGGCTCTGCTGTGCTGAGGACTCCAGAGCTGCCCCAGGGGGGTCTCCCTGCCCTTCTGCCCACCACATCCCCTTGTACCACATGCAGAGGGACACCAGGCAACCACATCATGCCCCAAAAGACCGAGGTGCCCACGTCTGCTGCCCTGGGGAGGGCCAGCTCACCTTCTTGCAGTCCTCGCAGACGACGCAGGCGGAGCCCCGCGGCCCCAGCTGCTCCCCACAGAGGATGCAGCGGTTCACCCCGTCCCCCAGCACGCTCCGGCGCATGTCCTCCAGCCTGGTCATCAGCCTCCTGGCAGAGAGGGGACAGGAGCTGTCAGAAATGTCACCACGAGGTTGGGACGTGGGGGTCCCGCTCCCAACGGGCTGTCTTTGGTCCAGCCGCTCCTTGCCTCGGTGGAGCTTCTTTCTTCCAGCAACTGGGGGACAAGACACATCCCGGGGGACAAGACACATCCCAGAAGATTATATTCCCCCATAGCTTTATATTTCATGACCATTAACTTCCACAGACACTGCCAGAGAGCAGATATCAGCCCCAGCTCCCACTGACACACCAACTCCAACCAACTCGGCACCTTTGCACAGAGCAGTTTGGCACCAGTGAAGCAGCTTTTCCCCCAAAAAAAACCCTTTCCCCCTCCTAATCTCAGCGACTGCCCACGGAAGAGCTGTGAGAGGAGGTCTTGGAAGGGCTCTGGTGGGAGGATGGAATGAATTAATTAGTTCTCATTTTCTAAGAAAAGAATTTGTGTATCGTTTGCTTTACAGGATTTCTTCGCCCGTTGAGCGAGGTGTAAAAAGCCCACTGGAGAACATGCTATAAAAACACATCTGTTTACTGCAAAGGTAAAGAAGAAAAAAAAAAGGCAAAGATTTAAGCAACTTCTGGCAAAACTAAAACCCAGCCTTAGCCAAAGCAGTTTGCAAAGCAGAGGCAGGAGGGAGCTGCCTGCCGAGCACCCTGGAGCTGCCGGCG
>NW_008607283.1:0-33321 GCF_000691845.1 Merops nubicus | reverse complement strand
AAGCCTCAAACCACAACAAGCATGCAGAATATTCATTATCACATTAGAATTCTTATAAAGCATAGCTTGTGAGAGCCATGTTAGACCAGAACTTAACAGGATGGAAACAACGTGTATAGCTATGAAAAAACACTTAACTGAAGCAGCATGACAAACAGGGTTGCAGAAAGGCTTTCACTGCTTACACAGATTCTTTGACTCTAGGGCTACTAACTTACCTTTAGCTTCCAATCTATTGTAATTATCCTAATTAACTATACTCATTAATGTAAAAAATGCCTGGCCTCAAAAAATGTCGATATAATGAGGGCAAAATGTGGTGGGCATGTACTACTTTGCTTCCAGGCACCTTAGGGGTACTAATATATATTTACACTCTTTTTTTGCCTTGTTTGGGTCTTAATACACTTCCTCTTTGGCTGCCTTGTTCTCCGCCTGTGACAACAACAATAAAGACAGACTACATACAATTCAGCTGCAGATGTACAGTGTAAAAAATAGAGCAGCAACACACACCACAAAAACAGTTTCTGGGGAGGGTAATCATGTAACCCCATTCCTGTCTGTTTCTCCTCTCCTCATTTCCCCAAGGAACAATTACATTTCAGAATAATCCCCTTTACTTAGCATATTTGAACAAGGAAAATTAAATTAGTTGCTTTGCTGGCTACAGTTCCTAACATTATGAGGAAATGCTTAATGAAGGCTCCTTAGAACCCCTTCACATATCTTGTTAACGAAAAGACCATGGTTTAGAGCTCCTAGCCACAACAGCCAAGAAATGCCAATTAGCAAAAAAGCCTTATTCAGAGAATATAAACAATAGAAATATTAGACATAGATAATGACTACAATGGCTCTTATTAGGGTGGAGGCTTCCTATATTACAGATGTGCAAACTGGGTAATACTCATTGGCCCTCATGGCTTTTTCCCTTGGCACAACTCTAGGTTATGAGGGGATAGGGTGGGTGGATGGAGGCATATGAAAACACTTAGCAACTGAGCCAGCAGCCTGAACAAAAGTGTATTTCATGAAATAACCTTTCATGAGTCCTGATCCCTACTACACAAAAAGGGACCTCAGGCAAGAATTAATTTCTATTCCTTAAGATTCTTAAAAAAAAAAAATAAAAAAAAAAAAAAAAAAGTAAATTTGTGCAAATTTTAACCACCAGAAATGCAAGAATATTTAAGAACAAATGTAGAAATCCTGGATGTTAGGAAAAAGTAATGCAGGGTCCTTGAGAATGCTAGGCTATACACCAGCATTAAGCCAGCCTGTGTCCTGAGAAGGACAAGAAATGGAGACAGGTCCAAAGACCACTGAAGTTACAGGCAAACATTCTGCTGATTTTAAGGTAATAGGGATAAAGTAAAAGTTCCATCCTTAACCAAATTCTAGTTTTGTTAGCATACCAGCACTTTACCACCAATTTATCACCCATATTTGTTTCAAATAAAATATAAATGTATTATCCAACATTGCCTGTTAACAAATAGTAAAAGAAAACCAAATCAGTAGTTTTCCCATATCTTACAACACAAATAACTGAGAAGCCTTTTCAAATCTGCCTTTTCCATGCATATGTGTATACAAATCAGTTATTGTAATATGATTTTACTGATAGACTAACAAACAGACTCTAGCACTCACTAAAATTCAGTACCCTCTTAGTAGTGTGCTATAAGTCTGAGGCATTACTAATGATTCTCCACTGCTCAACCTGTTTGGTCTGAAGGTATCTTAAGATTTCTAAGAAGCATGGTTTGGGCTTTTTTCCCAAGCTAGTGGAAATATGCTACAGATAGATGCAATTTTGGTAGTTGTACAGTACTAAAAAAACCCCAGGACCTATAATCTAATATTATCTAGTGAAAAGTGAAACAAAGTAACCTGGTTTCTAGGTCTGAGAGACTTGAAGTAACATCCATAATCCCATGCTGGAATAATTTTGGAGGGCTCAGGGGTTTCTGTATGCCATAGATGTGGGATGTATTTTAGAGCACTTAAGCATTACTTTAAGATATTTAAGCATTCAAAACAAACAGCGAAAAAGCATAGCCAGGGAGTTTACTTTGATTCTAGTCTTTCATGTGTGCTTTAGTCTGACCTCATTTGATTAATCAGTAATTACATATAAGAAATGTCAAAATAAGCTAAACAAAACTAAAATACTATCTGTACAAATATTCTCTGACCTGCAGTCCATTATCACAGACTAAGTTGAAAATCACCTAAATAAAAACATCTGTTAAAATAACATTTTCCAGTGATAGCAGTTTTAATGTTGTGAAATGTGTTTGATGTGTTCATGTTACGAAAACCAGTTTCCAAAATGTTACTTTCCAAATTTTTCTTTAAGTGTAAACTGACCTTTTTCCTGTTGGCTCTGAGCTGGCCAAGACGTATTTCATTTAATACTGGCTAAAGCTAGAGATAAAATGCTAAAACACTCTAGTGGTTTTATAAGTACATGGGAAAGAAAATATTGTAAGGATTGTACGGAGAGTAGGACCAAAAAGTTTAGCTCTTTTAAATGTCTTCTCTGGCTGTCACACATTGTAACAGATCACTTTGGTCAATAGATAGGTAGGAAAGTTTATAATTTTTAAGACAAACGCAGCTGAGTTTTTTAAGCTCCAAAAGAAGGCTGTCAGTTATATAAGGTGATAATACAGACTCAGGGCCAGAGTCAGCACTGGCACATAATGCAAATTCATCTATAAGCACATCTGTGAGCATTTGTGCCAATGTCTATGTAGAGGAATCAAAATGTCTAAACATGCTCCCTGTGAAAATGAATTCACAAAAGTCCTATTTGCCTTCACGGTGCAATATCCTGTTCCTCATGAGTATAACAGAAGCACTGGACAAAGGGTGACTAGAAAAGGGAGATGCCACTCTTACAATGGCTTTTGCTTTTGCTTTTCTGAGTACTTGCATTGGTAGCCACCCGGTTAGGAACAGCCTATCATCTGCACCATCTTACTCTTCACTCCTAGGTTTTGTCCCTGGTTATTGGTAACAGAACAGAACTGAAACCTCATTAAAATAGCTTTGTACTTCCCCCAGATATCGAGAGGTTGGCCTGACAAAGGTCAAACACCCCTTTGCAGGTAGATAAGTGAAGAAATAGAGTCCTTCAATTTCTATTTTTCTTGAGGGTACAGAAACATTGTTACTTATGTGAACCGCAAGATTTAAAATATTAGAAATATTTCGTCCATATATCATTCCAGTAATTTCCTTTTAATGAGAAATCAGATCTAACATGCAATTGGTTTCTTTGCCAAAGAGTCAGCAGTTGCACTTTAAATACTCTGTGTTTACAGTCATAACAGTTTCTTTTTCCCCTTAGCCTCTCAAAACTTGATGAGATTGGAAGGTTTATACTTGCCAGGTTGCCATCAGACACTAATATATATTAAGTCAAAAAGAGGGCATGTGATTAGTGGTGCGCTGTCATTAAGTACCTAGAATGATGCCATAAACCCACTAGTTCAGCCATATTAAGAGCTGTAATAAAATACATTCATTAGAGCACAGAAGATAGACAATAGCTTGACCTTAAAGTGCTTTAATCCTCTTGCAGTACAGCAGCTGCAGCAGTTAAGATCATCTGTTCATAGGAGGTTTCATATCATTTGTATACAAGTAAATAAACCAGAGAGTACTGTTAATACTGATTATACAGAACATTCAATGAGATTTTCCATGTCAGATGCAGAAATGAAGATATATTCATGTTTTCACAGAACATATAGTAAACATGGAGTTATCCAAAATTCAGCAGAATTCAGCAAGAAAATGACAGTCAGAATTGACTCTGAAGTGATGTCAGACAGTGATGCCAAGTGTTTAGGGACTAAATCTCACGAGATTAATCAAAATGTCAAATCACTACAAACTTTACATTGACCGCTGTTCGTCATCTCTCCCTCACGTCCACTGCCAATAATGCCCTAATAAATATTGAAGACACACCTTGGTTCTGACACTGGCAGCACTAACAGTAATGTATAAAATATCTTAACAAAGTCCAAAAGCCAGGAGGCAGGACAGATCCTGGGGGAGCAATGGTCACCTTGCTTCAATTGTGTTTCAGATCCCCCAGCTGAAATGTTGAGGATAGGAGCAAAAGAGATGCTGGTGGGGAAGGGCACAAGAAAAGCAAGAAAACTGAGAGCTACAACTCCTCATCAGAGAGCAATGATCATTGTAGGTCAAGGATGGCTAAGATTACAAATGTACAAGGGCTGAGACCAAAACAACAAGAACACAGGAAATAGTAAAGGCAGGAAATACATCAGATGAGGCAAAAACTGGCCGCAGAAAAAGGAACAGGGTGTGAGTCACAAACTGATCTTCTGACACCAAAATGTAGATAGGGGGAAAGAGATAGAAACTCAAGTGGTGAGAAAACTATTTCAAAAATAAAGAAGGAATAAATAAAAGGAGATAAATTTTAGATCACTAATTCGGTGGACATTCTGAATCTTAAGAAAACAGTTAATTGGCAGTCACAAGTCAAATTCCTTCATTGCAAATATCAGATGTGGAGCTGCTAGAAAGCTTTGTGATTGTGCCAGTTTGATAAATTAAGTGACTTGCACACAGTGGAAGTGGGGGAAATAGGCAACAAAATTTTCACTGAAAGTCAAACTATTAAATTTCAACACTTTTATGAGATATCTTCTCTGAAATTGAAAATATCTCTTTAAAATGACCTTCAGTTTTGCTTATTTGACCAGGAGCTATTTTTAACCTACTTCACTTAAGAAAATTGAGGACTTGGTTAACACTTGACAGAATGGATTTCACCAACTGTAAAAACAGTTGACAATTTCCCCTGCCCATGCAGCCAGAGAATACCAGAAACCTGCATGAAACCATTCTTTTTTCTTTTTTTTAACTGCCAGTGAACCAAAAGGGAGGAAAAAATGAATCACTCATTCAATTCTAATTCAGAAAATTTGAGTCTGACACTTTCTCACCAACCCCTTTGAGCTCCTGGTGATGTTCTGACTGTGTTTGCTCATCTCTGGAGAAGGCCCACGGATTATAAACTCTTTCTGACAAGGACGCTCATTTATTTACTGCTGCCTGGAGTTGCCTTAGGGCTGTATCATGTGGTATGGGAGTCCTGAAAGATTGCTGAACCTCCCTTTCCCAGCATTGACTGTGTTTTGTTACATAATTTAACATAAACACAGATTCCATAACTTCTGAATGTTTTGGGGAGTACTTAATTTTGTTCAGAGTACTAAAAGGCTCTCTTTAATTGAGTTGTTCTTAAAATCATTTCAGCAACATAAGCCCAGATCTTATGAATTTCCCACTGCAAAATTCATTTCTATGATGCGTTTTAATGATGATTAATTAGCAACAACCTCATATAATTTCTGGCTGCTTCCAGCCTTGTGTTCCAGGAATATAACCATACTCTACTGAACTGGGAGCCTTAGGTTCAAAGCTAGAAGCAAGAATGGTAAGAACTGTTTTAACAGCTCACCTCACAAGACATGAGAGTAGGAGTTTTAATCAAGACTGGATTTGCAGATTTGGCTGGAATGACTTGACAGACTGCAGTCAAGTTACTGAAAAACAGTAACTCACTGAGAAGAGGATGAAACATTTCCCCATTTATTGGAAGATATCCTATCTATATTGGGCTGTTTATCTTAAGGATTTATGAATTCTGCTCTAAAGCCTAGTATTGATAAAATCTCTAGGACTGTGGTTAGCCACAAGTAGCAATTATCTATGGGAGAAGAAAAGCATAAAACAGAGACTATTGCATTATATTTTTATAAATTAAAAATTGGCCATAACTTGTAATGCAGGCTGATTCCGTTACAGTTAATAGAGCTGTACAGTTTACACCCAGAGAACTGATCTTTTTTAACAAGAGAAAGGGTTTAATTTTTTTGTAACCATCTATCTTCTCTGTGGACAATTTCCCTTCAAAAAATGCTTTAGTTGAAAACAAGCATACTGAGAACGAAATGTTGAAAAAAGGTGCTTTGTTAAAGGAAAAGTGGGAGTGTTCATGCAGATACAATAGCCTATTATTTAGTGTTCATAAATTAGTGAATGCATTTCTTGGAAAGCTGTCATTGCCGAAAGGCATGGTAGCAATGTAGGTGGTCTTCTAACTTCAGTAGTTGTTATCAACAAATTTTAGTAAAGAAAATACTGTGAAGCAAAAGATTATAGAAATTAGATGGAATTGGTAGCTAAAATGATGTTTTATGGGAAATAGTTTGCAACCATTGTAATTCATACTGTAATAAAAAGTGCTTCGTCTCAGGAAAACTCAGAAATGAAACAGATACTCAAGACCAGATAGTGACATTTTTTTTCAGGTTAGTCAGACTTCCAAATAGGCATATATGCAAATATACACACACAGAGATATAATTTCACAAGAAGGAAATGCTGCAACATTGTCAATTGATTTTTTTTTCTCATATTTAACAATCCATATCTGTGATTACATACAATAATTCTGACCCAGATCTTGGATCAGTAGAGGTTTGTTCCCAATGATGGTATCACTGTTTAATTTTCTGTTCCCTGTTCTGAACAATGACATTGTAGCCATGGCTCATGTTTTCACTCTTCCTAATTTCTGTACCCAGGCTGCTTAATATACTGCTCTCAGTATCTTTCAAAAAATTCCTTTCACTTGTGTCTCTAAGCTTCTCTCATATTATGTTTTCTTTTGGGTATTTTGTAGGGCCTTTTCTCCCAAAGACTAACAGCCCTCACTCAATTCCTTCTTAACACACACAGTTTGTGGGAATGTCAATGCTAATTAGTTGGAGACAGAGAACATCTAATGTAAAAAGTCTGCACAACCTGAGAGATTAAACCCTTGTCTGATCATTCCCCACATTTTATTTATGTATCTGACCAGTACTGTTTATCTCACTGACACTTACATAATCTAATGAAATGGCTCTTAAGCTTCAAAAAGCATCACAGTCAGTACAAATGCTCTTAAAATACAGTTATGATATACACTTTAAAACAGTCTGTGAATTTGTGGGTCCAAGTGGACGCCTAGTTTTCAGAACAGGTGATCCAGCCAGCCCCAAACCAACATGCATGCTTAACATGAGGAAACAAAATGTTGTTAGGTACTGAAAATTAGGTCAGTGTAATCATAGGAACTGTCCTTTAGCACATGAAAGGAAAAAAAAAAAAATCTCCTGACAGATAAAAATAATTTCTCTGCAGAATACTGGAAGGCATATTTTAACTGAAACGGCTGAAGAGAAAAAACAACAAATACGAAGAAATACTAAAGAGTATAATCTTATTGCATAGCTAACTAATACACTTTATTACATCTTCTACTTGGATTCAAAGACAAAATGAAAACTTTTTTTCTTTTTCTAACATTTTGAGCCCTAGATTTAACACTGTATTTTGTTCCAGGGGATCATTCAGCTATTGCTAATGAAAGAGGCAAATTAAAAAGCTCACAATTTTATATGGCTGGATGTTAGGGATGTACACACAGGAATAATTTTTTGTTGTTGTTGCCACAGGCTCATTAGAAACTTTTTTGCCTCGTTACTTTCTAAACAAGTTATCTTCAGTTTATGGATAACTAAACTTGACCTGCCCATGTAAGAGCTTTCATTAGATATCCTAGAGTATCCAGTTTCCTCAAATAATTCTTTTTCAGCCATCATAATGCTGTTCCTCTTAAAATCATACTTCAAATGCAAGAAGACATTTCAAGATACTATGAAGTGCAGACACTTCTGTAAAAATAAAGATCTGTACCCTGTGCGCTAAGGCTAATAAAAATCAAGCCTGGGGACTTTTTCCCGTAGCCACTGGATTTGATCAAAGCTGCAAAGTCAATGGAAAAATTGTTACTCACCTCACTAAATGCAGGCCAGTTCCATACTCTAAGGCTCTGCAACTCACTTCCCAGCATCTTGCCAGTGTTAACGCTGCTGTTACTGTCGTGCCCCATGTAAATTTGCTGCCCATGGAGAAAGCTCATCCAGTAGACTTGGATGATTTACACGGTCAGACACGGCACTGAAAAATAATAGGCTATAAAAGGAATTCCTTTAGCAATGTGACAGTGCTGGCTGTGAAATTAAAAAAAACATTAATAATGAGGGTGGTTATTTATAGATCACCTCTATTCCACAGATGATTAAGGCACTCACTCACCACATTTTACAAATTGATTTATAAACTCTATATCACAGGAATAATATCACTTAGCAACTAAACCTCTGGAACAGCATTTCATAGAAGAGAAATGCAGAACAGACTATGAAGAAGAAATAATATGCCCATTTAACAGTATTGTGGTGGTATGTGCAGTGCCAGCTGGAATTTGCCCAGGACTCCAGAGCTAACTCCTCTAACCTTCTGAAAATATCAGAACATCATAAAAAAATCATGCCAGATGTTTCATCCAAAACATGAGAGAAAGACTAAAAGTGTACATTATTGATCACCATAGATGACATTCTAAACCTCCTTTTCTTTCTTACCCAGCCAAGTGCCTATTAAAATCTTTTGCAAGAGTTGCTTGCAACAATTGCTTTCTGCTGCTAAAAAGTACGCTGCAGTGACTTAGACAAAGACATGCTACTTCAGAACATTTTCTTCCTCTCTGTTTACTCACCCCCACACCTACACACACACTCTACCTCAAGATGGAAGTAAGTTTCTTTACTAAATTGGGATGAGAGCAAGAAAGTGTCCTGTAAACTTTCTTTGATAGTTCAGCAAGTACTAATATCACTTGTATAAGTTTTTATTATCAGTAAAAGGATATCATCAGCCATCTCTCAGCTTCTGCATGAATAAAGCTGTATAAATAAAAATCATACTTCACATCTGAGACATGCACAAAAAGCTGAATGAATTAGTGAGTTGAAAATACAATGTGTAACATCTATTAGTTTTAATTCATGAAATTAAGGAACCAAGAAAAAAATGCTTTCTTGTTTATAATTTTTTTTATATATATATTCTATTATTTTTTTAATCTAGGATGCAAAATGCCCTGTATCTCATGGACAATGACTACACAGATAGACTCTGGCTCCACATTTTACATTTTTTATATAAGAAGTTAATCACATGAAGAAACCTGTAAGGTGCTCAAACCTGAGAATAAATACTAACAGACAAATGTTGTATTTCTCCATAGCATTGAAGGAAGTACAATGACTAAGCTGAAAACATCTGCTTTGCCTTTTTGTATATGGAAAGTGTAATAGTCTATGTATAGTTCCAATATCAATATACTGCTTCTCATTTGCTGAGCGGTGCTGGCTACCATCAAAAGCACACCTTTAATGGAGAAGCTGAAAGGCACAAATCCCCAGCTATAGTCAAGTAAGAATGGGATAAGGAGGTGCTTGTGTCTAAATCTGTTTCTCATCATTTTACATCTCAGATGAGGTGAAAGACAGAAACACTGGACCTCGCTCCCACCTGTCTTTAACTGGTGACATGTACCATTTTAGTTCTGGCTCCAGCTCCAAGTCTCAAAGCCAGAGCCAATGAAATGTGGTGTCTCTCCTTTCTCCTTGCCTACAGCTGTTTGATTAGAATACCTAGTGAGGAAATAGAAACATCACAGAGTGTACTCGTCTCTGTATGGGTGCCATTAGCAATCGCCTTCAAGCCAGGCTCCAGGGGTTCCTTATTGGTGACAAAGGAGCCTACATAAAGTAGACAAGCCAAACAAGCATTTTTTTTCACCCATTGTCTAGTACGAACACTATAAACAAGCTTTCAGCAACTCAGATTCTCCACCAGTGCAGTTCTCCTTAGAGTGATCACTGAAAGTGTTCATTCACCCAGCATCCAGGTAAGTTTGCCTCTAAATTCTTTCTAGAAGGAACAAAATGCTAGTTAATTCTGTGAGCTTCAGAGCCCATTCTTCATTTAACCAGGAAGGATGTAACACAACACACCTGGGACTATTTTGACTTTCCTCAAAGCTGGATCCCTAGCAGACCCCATACTGAAGACATGCAGGGGTTTTTCCACCCCTATAGGGACACAAAAGGCTAACACAGTTCTGCTGGGGTCTGTACCTACAGTACCCACAGCAATTCATTAAGAAATGGCATCATGTGCTCTGGAAGAAATTAAATTATCTGGTGTGGATGAAAGCCAGCAAGCAACCTTATATCAACTAGACAGTAACACCACTGCCTGCACATGAGGGTCATTTAGCACTCGCTTCTCATATTAGCCAATCCCAGATACATGCATAAACATTTCACATCTTTTTTCTTTCCAGATGAGATCTTCCCAATCCAAAAGTTGTCAAGATATACTGTGATGCCTCCCTGTCTTTTATTTTATCTTATCCTTACTTATCCTTCCTTTTCTTCTTGTAGATAGGCCAAGATTTCCTTTCCATCATCTTTTCATCCCTTCTAACCTGAAGAATGACTTCTTGCTGCAGTTCCTCCATTTTGCAGGAGTCCTTAGTTTGTTCACTGTTTTGCATCATACAGTGGGACTTCTTCACAAGACTGTACATTTTCTTCTCATGTTGGTGAAGTGTTTGGTACGTGGTTGCTATCAGAAGATAATGTATAGTAATCACGGACTGAAAGGACACCAGGGACAACAACATTTTGATGTATGAATGGAGAGTGCAGCATAAAAATCACAGCTTGAATCAGTTTTCACAGTTGTCAGACTAGCACGAGTAGCAATTACTCCAAATATTCACATTATGAACATGACAGATAGCCACCCAAAGTTATTTGAGAGAGAGAGAGACCGACTTTCAAAAAGAAACAATGATTTGAATTCACAGTTTGGGAATCTTACGGGCATTAAGCTGAACTTCCAAAACCTTAAACCTTAAAATACACTGTCTAGTGTTAGATATTTTCACAAGCCCTGTGCTGGAATAAGCATCCAAACAATAGCTCTTCACCACTAACTTCTGTATTTTAATATCCTTGGTCTGCAAAATTGTGTTAGAAATTTTGCAACAGTTGTCTTTCAAATGAAATTTCTGGTACTTCCTTATTTGTATTAAGATGGAGGGGAAAGTTTTAGAGTAACATTTATTTCAGCACATCAGTATTTTGTTTCTGGTTCCAATCAACACCAGAAAATGTAGAGGCAGACAAGGATATCTAGTGAGTGAGAGGATAGGTATAGAACAGAAGAGTTCAATCAGATTTTCTTCTGCTTCAGAGAAGATCTAGTTCACATTTTGAGCAGAAGTCTTAAAACCATTGTAAAAATTTTTTTTCCTAAATCTGCATAATAGATTTGTTTTCAATGTCATTTTTATGTGTAACCTGTGTGACTATCTACTATTACTATAGGATGTTTTTACAAGCAATCAGGACTTGGAAACAGCATTCAGAGTTGGAAGCTGGACAGCAAGAATAAGAAGCCAAAAGCAGGAACAAATCCGAGGTCCACTAGCTTAGCTGTGCCAGTGGGAGTCAGAGAGGCATAGCCCGTGCCCCTTCAGGAAGCATCCTATTGAGCCAGTGTATACACCTCTGCTACACAGAAACTATCTCAGTACATGCATCTCATTATTTGTTCCTCCATTAATTGTGGGAGATCTTTCTCTCCCAAAGAAACAAAATCACAGGCAGCTGTTTAGCAGCTGTATCTTCGCTAAACAGTGTAACATTGGCTCTGACCTATGTGGTCTGAAATGAACTCGTGTGCCTCAACTGGAAGCACCACCTAATGAAATATTGATGGGAAGAAGATAGAATAGTGCTAAATATTTACCCCACCCATAGTAAATGTTGTTCCTTCTGCTTTTGGGGCCTCTCTGTAAATCTTACCTCCTCAGTTAGTGATTACTGGAAAATGACAAGCAAACCCAGACCTAAATGACATGCAATAAAGGACCTTCTGACTTGCAGTTTCTATCAATGTTTTAGATCAGTAAAGCACATTAAACCAAGCTTTCTGCCACAAATCTGGGAGAAAATCCTTCTTGGATATACAGTAATTCCTGTGATAAGCGGAGGTATCTTAGGAAAAGGTGTCCCAAGCACTTCTATATGGGCATATGAGTCTTAATAAGAAAAGCAGACATCACAAAATTTTGTTTTGTTTATTTAGAGCTGAAATTGAGTTGAAAGAACACATTCAAATGAAGGTGAACAGCATCTAGTGGTGACAGGAACAATTTGCCAAGCATGATAAATATGCCAATGTTACTAGACATAATGGTGGCATTCTGCAGAGGCTGATGGCAAACAGCTTCTTCTTCAGTGTTGGTGCAGCATTTAATGCTCCCAGACCAACAGGAAAAGGGGAGGAAAGGGAACTGAAGGAACTTTCACATTGAGCTTCAGTTAATCAGAAGCAGAAATTTGGGAGAGGGAGAAGTCTTACCTTTTGAAATCTCACTTTTCCCTCTTTAGTTTATGTTATGCCCAAAGGCTGAATAAACATTCATAAATTATGACTTTGCTCCACAGGTACTCCCAGTGCTGTTATATGTGCCATGGAAGAAGCTGGACATATGCGTTTGGGTTTTTTTTCTCCAGCATCAGCAATGAAAGTAAAACAAGAATGTTAAGCAGTTGTGGTCAATTCATTCCAAATAGAAAAAAAAAAAGAAAAAGTAGATCACAGGAAATCACACTTCTATACTGCACTTGTAAGATTGCTAGAAGGAGGCAATTGTGAAAAGGAAGCTAAAAATCTGGTGATTTACAAGAAGCGTCCACTTCCCCTTTAAGGACTGTCATAATATTCTGATTTACTGAGGGAACATTTTCTTAGACCAGAAATAAGACATCTACAGTAGTTCCTCTATTTCTTAGAATCACCAATAACAAATAGTGATTTACAGTATCCATTCTAGTAGTTATTCATACCTCAATAATTGAAAATGCTTCATAAGCCAGAAATTTGAAGAATTGTCTCAGAATATACTTGCATTTCCTTTTGTACTATACACCATAATTTCCCCATTTCAGTCTCTTAAATAAAACACTGTGCACCATCCAATGTTTTGGTTTTTTCACATTAATTCAAATAAAGACTTTATTAAAATAATATATAGTGTATAGTGATGCTGATTACTGACTTTTAGGGGATAGTTTGCCTGAAGTGTTGAGAACTTGCCCGTAAAATCTTGGAGGCCTTGATCCAGGAAAACATTCCAGTATTGAAACAGTTACTATCAATTTAATGCATTTTAGTTAAGCATTTTCTGGTTTGTTTGTTTGTTTGTTTAGTTTTTAAAATATTTTAGTTTCTCATCTGCCTAAAATATTGACTGTTGGTCATGTTGTGGAGCACCTAGGTTTTTAGAGAACCAGTTACCTGACTGGTGCATGTTCACTTGGTCCTAGGATCCAGATGTTCATCTGAGCAAACAGCTGTGGGACGGGATGGGATCAGCCTCGGTTTAGGACATGCACTGCCCATGCAGCTGGTGGAACTCCTCCCAGAAATGCCACAGGAGCCACTGCTTTCTTATGAACACTTCCAGCTATAAAAGATCTGCTGTGACTGCCTCCTTTCAGTGTCAAGCTCAGTTTCAGCAGTGGGACAGAGATTATTCTTCACCTACAGTAAGGTTTTAGTCCACTTTCTGGGATGTATAGGATATGCAGGTTAAAAGTCCTCATCAGGAAAGATTACTGAATCCCAAGATTTCTACATTTCATCAGGTACTCCAGCTATTACTGTACTGCTTATTCATATCACCTATACTCACCCCACCTTCTCAACAGTACTGAAAGAAAAAAGCAAGGCCAGCTTGTTTCCTCAAAAACAGCAATATAAGGCCCTTACATTTGAGAAAGAAAGCTAAATTATGGCTAAAAATTGGAAAAGTCCTTCTCCTTCCACCCAGGAGTGAGGATACAGCAGGCAAGAAGGCAGGGTTTACAGCGTGTTCTTGTCCTCATGGTTTCCCTGTATCTCCTGTGTGCCATGCTCATGGGCTCTTCTAGCACAGCACTGGCTCTGCAGGGCTTCTTAATTACTAATGTTAATGAGGGGACAAGCCTGCTCCCTGCTTAGGGGGTACAGCCACCTCCTGCTTCTCTTGGTGTTAAGTTTTTTTTCAGGTAACTTTCTTCAACCTATAAACTCTCTCTTGGCCAGGGTGACTACCACAGCTTGGCCTTGCTACTGGTTGTCCTCAATCACTTAGATAATAAGCATGAATAGTTTTAATTAAAATTCATATGAGAGGGATTATAAAGTCATTAAAAAGTATAGCTTCCTCGCACAAATGATAATTATCAATTCCATCGTCGGAGACCACAGCTCCTGCGACTCCAGTGACATGACAAAAATGTTTCTGCACTCATATCTGAGGTTATCTGGTTATCTTTGTCTCACTTTATACTTGCTCTATTGTCTCAAAATTCAGACCATCTAATCACTATGCCAAAGAGTTTGTTCTGATATAACGATTTTCTGTTATAACTTCTCAAATGTGCTGTGCAGCTTGTTATTATAGCATACATATTCTCTGACAATTTTTTTATTCTTTCTGAACTAATTCCATATAGACTTACTGCCAGCCCTGAAAATTAATAAACTTAAATAAAACTTTAAAAGTGTATCTTTATTTACTGTGGTTATCTATATATGAGGGTTTATATTCATGTTTTTAAAAAACTTGCAAACAAAAGTATGTTGTTTTAACTGATATGCAAGCTCAGTATTTTCCAATTTTCTCCTTGCATTGTTTTAGTGAAAGAACATATATAAATTCTCATCCCAGTGGTACATCATCTCTGGTGGCCAGCAGAAACAGGAGTGACGTTTTAGTATTGTTGGATAGATGTAACTCTACTAATTCACTACTCAAACAAAAATGTTTATCACATGCTTTACGTTTCCCTGAGAAACTACTCCAGTGTTTGTGTTTGATGCACCTCTCACCAGTTCTGTCTTTACTAGTAAATAAAATGTCCAGAGCACAACATCAAGATTTGTGGATGCCCCATTCATGGAAACATTCAAGGTCAGGTTGGATGGGGCTCTGAGCAATCAGATCTAGATGAAAATGTCCCTGGCCATTGCAGAGGGGTTGGAGTAAATGACCTTTAGTGGTCCCTTCCAACCCAAGCCTTTCTATGATTCGAAGGTCTAGCACAGGATCACCTAAACCCATACAACCCTTTGCAAAGTCCTGGCCACAACCTGGGGCTATGTTAGCTCTCATTGAAGGGGTGCCAGCATAGCTCCAATCCCAGAGACCCCATGTGCCACAGGACATTTCCTGCTGGCAGTGTGGATGCAGTTGCCCTGCCTGGTGCACAGGAAAGGTGCTGAGATGTGGGCATATGTGAGCCATTTTACTCAGCTTCAGAGCCAGAGAACTGTCTGAGGTCTCTTTTATGATTGTCACTGCGAGCACTGACAATGAGATGGGGTGTGGACCTAGTACCCATCCATAAGACAGAGGATAGAGAAAGTTGACCTTGCTCATGTCCTTGGAAGTCAGAGTGGTCTATTTAAGCAAACACCACATCTGTGGGAGCAGCAAATTAGAAAAAACAGGGGAGTGAATGTTGTGCATGTGAGATGCATGGAGCAGTAATTGCAAATAACCAGCTTAGGGTCAGAGCTCACTTATTAAGCTGGGACTCATGCCTTAGGCACATCTCAGAACCCCCTGCTGTTTCCTACTACAGACAAAGTTGTCTGCATCTAGCAATTTTTTTTTCTCTCCATTTGCTTATTTGTCATTAAAGTGGTCTCATGACACATACTTAGCCCTTTAAATCTCTTCCTGTGCTCATGCTCAGGAAGATCTGTTTAAGTCTGTCACAACCTGGGGAGAGCTGATCTTTTGTCACCCGTGTTTGAAATAAATGCGTGTTACGTTGGCAGTACTCCTGCTTTCTCTAGGTATAAAACCGGCCTTGGAAAAGGCTCAAGAGCCTCAAATGTATCCGAGATCTCTGTAGGGACAAAAAAAAAAAAAAGGGGGGGGGGTGTGTGATTTAAATCTGGTTAATTTGTAGAGAACCTTTCACATATGGCTTGAATTTTCACAACATATGCTTGCAGTTTTTGCCCGAGGAGTCTAGTGAGCCTGGTGTTTATTCTGCTAACACAAACCCATAGTGAAGATACATGAGATTACAGGGCAGACTTCACACTTTTACAGTTTTCAATGATTTTTTCCTGGTCTCTGCATCCTGAAAGGGTGTCACTTAAAGGTGCTGCAGAGAGAAAGGATGGCCAGAAAGGTTGGGGTTCACCTTAACCAACTTGTCTGTCTGAAGGACAGGCATCAGGCCAAGGTTCTACAACCACAAGAAAGACTGAGGCACCTCATACCCATCCAATCCTTATCATAGGCTGCACCATTTTCCTCTCAAGTGCCTCTCCCTCTCTCTTACTTTCTCCAGCTATAGCAGAGCCCTTCTATTGCTACTTTTTTATTTGCTAATTTCCCTGTACTTCTCAGTTCCAACTGAAATTGAAAGAGGAAGTGTTACAACAGCAAAGAACTTTTTTCACAGTATTTCTGGATGGAACAGAAGCACTGAGCACTGGAAATCTGTCCTGTTTTGCACACTCTGAGGACAAGTAAATGGCTTCTCAAGCAATATAGCTGTGACTAGACAAGTTATAAACATGAGTTTGTAAACTTGCAGACATCAAGGACTGTGTGATTTATAAACACTGTATTACATTTTATCTCTACTCCACAATGATACAAACCATGTTTGCCATCTGAATGAAAAGTATTAAAAGATAATAAATCCAAATCTACAGTCCCTTCTTTCATTTTTATATTAAAGCAGGCAGAAAATTTGTCATGTTTTGCCTCCCAAAACATACTTGGGCATCCCTGAACTCAGACCTAAAACCTGTATGCTTTAAGCATAGCTTCTGTCAAGTCTGGCTGTTTCAATCCGATGGCTGAAAATTTCAGCACCACGCTTGCACCAGAAGTGCAAAAACATTTGAAACAAAACAATTGAACTAGTTGAGGACCTAAACACATATACTTAACATAGTAAAGCCAGCATATCAGACTGCATGGTAAATAATAATGGAAGAGATGGGGGGTGGGGGAGATGGGGGGTAAACTGGAGGAAGGATAGAGATTATTTGATATTTGTGACCAAACACAGCAGAGTGTTCTCTACCCACTAAAGTTTCTGAATTACCTGTATGGACAGACCAATGCAAAAGGCATTGTAATAGTTTAGCTAGCAACCAACGAATGAATAATTGCCCTGACACTTTCATGTGTTATAAATAACTGTCCAGGTGCGATGGAAAAAAAAGAAAAATCACTTGTGGTTTTCCATACCACCTGAGACACAAGGTTCCTAAAATTAGATCTAGACATACCACTGAATTTGTTCCTAAGTGGTTTCAAGGCATTTTCTGTTTTGTTTAGGTTCTTTATGAGTATTTGTCTTTGGGAATAATTTGCTTGTTACAATGGGAGTAACTATAAGGGATCAGTTCAGTAAAAGAATGAAAATTCAGCCTAGGATTTTCCTGTAGCAATCACAGATAAGAGAAAACAATTTTAAAAATTTGCCAAAGCTATGTGCAAGCAGACTCAGAATATCCTTCAAGTGACCATGTAACTTCTTTCTGGACATAGTCAAGTAAGGTCATCCTTAAAAATGTATCTCCAACCAGTTTATAAAACCATCCGATGACAAAGATTTCCCAATATTCTTTGGCAACCTGTTTCACACATCACTACTTTTATGACAAAGAATAATTTTTTTTTTTTTTAAAAATCTATAACAAGCATCTTTTTGGCTAAAAATGTGATCATTTTTTCTTGTTCTATCATAGTGTAAAAAAATAACTGATCTTCCTCACAGCAGCTCTTATATATCAAATCCTATGTCCTATGCTATCCACCACTGCATCTTAGTATTCTCTTATCTAGACTACTCCTTTAGCTTAATGTTTTCTAAATTTATTTGTATCCCTCTTCTCTGGGTTACATCTAAGCTGTCTACCTATTTCATGAAGTTTGGGACACAGTAATGAAAAGTGTTCTTGCTAAGGTACAAACAGTACAACATAAGGAGTTGAAAGCTCCAATTATTTTAATATATATTTTGCTCTTATCTCTGAATGACACTTCTTTCCAAAAATGCCACATTATTAGTACTTTCTTCATTTGTAGTTTCAAATCATCAGCATTCCTTGCCTAACTCTCATTTTTATGGAAAAAAAAAAAAAAAAAAATTTGATCAGACCTCACTTTCTTTGGCCCCAAGTTACTTTATCTTGCATGAAATATAATTCTTTGACCAACTTTCTTTATTCTGTCAGGAAGATAGTTTCCAGCCTTGCTGATTCCACAGAGTCTTGCTATGCTTTCTTCACAAACCACAGAAGATTTAGTCCTGCAGTGCAGTATTTACATTACAAACCTAATTGTCTTTATTAGCCATTATATTTTTCTTAACAAATTAACATTTGAAAGGCTTGGTAATTCTATTTAGAGGGTCTGTTATGGGAAAAACAACCTCCAACAAATAACTGAATTCCTCAAACTCAATGCAATCATAATTGCTTGATACAAGGTACAGATTGCCTTTGTGTTTTCCTAAATGGGATTAATGTTTGGAGGATTCAGTAACTCCTCATTAACAGGCAAAATGATTGAGTGCAACTGACTTCCAAATAATGGCTTTGGTCAGATTATGAGTGTGCCAGAGAAACATATACCCTAAATGACTGAAATAGTTCTTTCAGCTTTGCCTTCTGTGAAGACCATGGATCTGAAGGGCTAACAGACTCTCAGCTAGCATAATTACATTGTATTTTCTTATTATCTCTGGCTAAATATCTACATGGGCTAAGCAGAAAAACAAAATCTGAATATCATTTCCTGCCACTGCAGAAGCAAACTGTAATATCACAGCAGTTATCACAAAAGTGAGATCCTAGATGCAGAAGGGCTTTTTTGGACTGAACAGACCTATTCATCGTATAACAGCAACAACCTGTAATGTAATTCAGAATTCTGATTGCGAGGGAAGTGGGGGAAAAAAAAAAAAAAATCTTCATTTTGCACTTAAGAGGACTCATTCTATTATTTTTCTTAGTGTTTGAAGCTCTTTATGTATACACTTTAAAGGAAAAATGAGTTCTGTGCTTTGATAAGGCACTGTGCACACCTGTGATATAAATATCTGGTACAAACCAGGGATTGGCACTGTGTCACTGCTCACTGCTTGCTTGCTTTTTTTTTTCCCCACCAGTGATTAATGATGTTACCAGGTGTATGATGCCAGGAATTTTGTTCAAACACCTAGCAAACTCTTAGCCTTAAGACTTTGAAAGCTTCCAGAAAGGTAAATGAAGAGCTCTTAAATGAACATCTCAGGGCAAATGACCATGGCATTAGGAGTATGATTCAGCTCCCACCGAAGACAACAAAAATCCTTGCACAAACAACACAGGGAGCCAGATCAGGCTACTGTGAAACGTTTACTTCCAGGTAACTTCTGTTTGAGCTGTAACAAGCATTCAGAGACCTCTAAAACAATGGTCCTATAGACCAGTCTTATAGTTTTGCACTGTAAATGCAAAGAAAATTCACCTATTTTAACTTAACTAGAAAGTTTATGTAAAACATACTTCTAAGATTAATAATTTTGCTGTTATTGAGCTAAAGGCCTTTATTTACTGTAAAAATGTGCCAATGATTTTTTTTTCTTAAGGTGCCATTATTCTAAATAATAATGTGGGGGTGGGAGTGTGGAGGTGGGTGTATTCTCTGCACATCACACCATGTGTCTAACCAGCATATCACTGCTAGCACTCTGACAGAACCTCACAGCCTCAAGTGCACCAAGAACATACAGGATAACACAGTTCTTACTCACATAAATTTATATTTTAAGTAACATTACAATGTAATTGAAGTTCTTGTTTGTTATGCTCTGGTGATTTCCAGCTGCAGAATGGAAATAAGTTGAGCACTTCAAAGAGTTGAAATTATTTACTCAGCATCTTCTAACTTATTATGCACATCAAAAGGCAAGATAACTGAATGATAATATGCAAGGACGTTGCATAAACAGTTTTAAAACTATTCTTATGAAAGCATTGTGTGGTTGTACTAGATAGTGTATCTACTTGCAGGAGGCAGTGTACTCCAGGAAATTTTAATGGGTCAAAAATTAAAAGGCACAAGTAGGAAACTGTAAAATAAAACCAAAGTATGAACACTTCCTATTTTAACAGACACCTCAACAGAAATCTGTAAGACAAATCATCTTTCAGATCAGCTGGACGAGCAGAAAAGCCTGGTATTATGTCAGGAGAAAAGAGAAACTGTACTGCAAATTTTTAAAAAAAAAAAAAATTATTCCCTAACATCATGTCCAAAAAAGATTCCAAGCTGAGAATTAAGGTTCCTTATGTCTCACAGGACTCAATATTATCTTGATGCAATCCATAGACTTGAAAGATAACACAGTATAAGTCTGATTCAAACAAGTCAATTTGTCTCTCGTAAGACATGAAAAGACCTTGAGTATGCAATGTTGGGTGTTAAATTCTTTGTAATCAAATACAGCTATCAGTTTTGGCTATGTTTCCATTTCATAGTGTATTTTAAAATAAAGAGTGAACTGAGGAAGCAGGGAGCACCATCAAGTAGCATTGCTACTGAGCCAAAGAAGTAGAAGCTCAGCACATGGAATTTCTCTTTAATGAGGGTATAAATCTCTTAGCTCTAGGGAGTAAGATGTAGGATTTGTAATTAACCAGCTCCCCTTTGAAGGGGTAGTTTTTCTTCTTCCCTGGTGGAAGACACAGGAAAGGTCCATTTCCCCAAAAGGAGTTGCTACCATGTCCCCTGCATATGGAACAAGGGTTTCCAATGGGAGTTGTTCCTTAGAGGAGTGTAGCACATACTGCCTTGGGGTTTATCATGTTAGAAAAATGAACTCTAAATACTTTGCCTCTGTTTTGTATGAAGAGATGTTTTTGTTTAAATGGGAACCTCATACCTACCAGTGTATTTTCAAAACTGCTTGACATAATTTCTACACACTATTTAGACCTATGTTTTTGGATTTTTTTTTTATTTTTTTTTTTTTTAGAATTTTAAAAGCAGATGGAAATTTCCAGTGGAACAGTACTTTTTGGTCTCCTTTGTAGACTGTTTCCTTTGTGCTTTCATTTCAAATGCCAGTTAGGCAGGATGATAGTCCAGATTAAAAGGGGGCTTGGGGGGGAGATGTGGTAGAGACAATCACTTCAATGCAACATTTATCACTGAGTTGGCAACTCGTGAGTCTTTTCATCAAAATAATCCAGTTTGGTGTTATATTCTGCTCTGCTTTTCACAAATGCAAAAAGTGTCTTTCAAGAACACTTAACGTTGTTCTCTCTTCTATGCTTAATTACTTTCTAGAATAACAAAAGACTGTAGTTAAAGAAAAAAAAATTGTTTTGCTCAATATCTGACTAATATTTAACATATTTAACTGATAAAATAGATTATTAAGTCATGACTAGAAGCATAATACTTTTGTGCATAAATCGTTCTTCATTTATACTCAAGAGCAAAGAAATTTATCTCTTAAGCACATATGGTGTTATCTACCAGAGTCTTCTGGAATATTTTTAATGATGTGGGTGCAATGATGATTAATGCAAAAGACACAAGCAACCTTCTCAAAGTTTTTTTCTCTCATAGATTTAATACTCCCATGTCCAAAAATGTCCACTGATGGACAAACAGAAATCTATGCTAGGCTATACCAGAATACAGCTACACATTCTGCAAACTTGGGCCTGTTCCTCCAAGCTAGCGTTCACTGGGGGAATACCTGGATATACCAAATGTGAAGAGTGGATGTGACTTCTAATGTCTGTTGCAGAAAGCTTCATTAAAGAAGGTTAAAGAGCAAACTTATCTGTAGCTAAAGGACTCAGGAGCAGCATGTTGCTCACAGGCAGGGACAAAGGTGGGGCTGGAAAGTACAGTGAACATGCCGGTCAGTTGTAACCTGCTAGAATGGTCCCTCGGACTGTAAAGCAGGCATGCACCATCCTGTCCCTTACAGTCACAATTGCCTCAGGTGTGATGCCTGGGTCTGGCCACTGGGTTCCTTCCTCAAGGAAACCAAGTCTGCAGAGCAGGAAGGCCAGTGCACTCACCCACACCCGCAAGCTGTGGAGCATCCCCAGGTCTCAAACCCAAGGCACAGCATAAGAAACCACCATATTTTTGCAGACCAGAGAAAATTTATTCCCTGTTATCCTAAGCCTGGGGAACTGAAAAATGCACTGAAGGTTTACCCACACCTATGCAAAGCATGAGTTTAATGGGAGCTGAAAGCTTCCAAGATCTTCCCAGAGGCAAGTATGAACTGCTGGTTTAGAAAGCTCGGCAGAATTTGCCCAAATATAAAAATAAATGTGACAGTGGAGATAACTCTCTTTACCAGTTAAGATGGGATTGTGCCAAGGCTAGTCAGGCAGATCCCTCACCCCTGGACCATTCAGGTCATTTATCTCCTAACCCACACTCTGACAGCTCCTGCTCCTATCTCTGTGACTACAAACTCCTGTGCAATGCAGAGGCTGACCTTCCTCCTAAGTGCAGCCAGGACAGCACTCAGCACTCCAACCTGTTGTAGTCTGACAAGCACCATGATGGTGAACAACTTGTTAAGTGCTGAATTATATGAACACCTTAAGCCTGCTCTCACGGTGCAGCATAAGCCACAACTTGGCCCTATAATATAGAATGGAATAGGGGAAGAGTACTCATATAGCCAGGCTCCAGCCACAGCAGAAAACCAGCCATGACGACCAATGTTTCCAGCTAAGCCTGTAGAGCTGGGGGGTAATACACTTAGCCCACCTATTTTGACATGTTGTATAATAAATTAATCAAATTTCACATAGTCATTAACCTAGGGTCACCACCCATCCCAGTTTGAGTGACACACATCTTAGTGTGGTGGGAAGTGTCTTCAGGGCAGAGACTGAGGGAACAAATATTTAAACACTGCAAACATGTAAAACACATGATAGTGGGCACCATGTGTACTCTGGCTGGCTACTTCATGAGACAGTAGACTGAACTTCATTCAGGACCTGGTTTGGGTTTGTTTTTTTGTTTTGTTTTGTTTTGTTTTTTTTTAAATAAAAAGTAAAAACACACCTCAAAATCATAATTTTTGAACATAAGCCAAGAAGAAAGCTACTTGAAATGTTCTGACAAGAGTCTGGAGACACCTCTCTGAACACTGACTACAAAAATATTTTAGGGAAATGAAAAGAGCTTCAGTACAAATCTATCTGCAAGAATCATTGGTTCTGTCCACACAAGCAAAACCTTCCACTATCTTCCAGAAAGTCACTGTGGACAGTAGTCTCAAGCCAAATCCTAAATTCCCATCCTATCTTCACTAGCATTAATATTACATTTTTTTCCAAAAGAAATAATTATTTTTGTCATATGAACCATAGACTTCTCTTATGGTACAAACTGTATTCTGTTTCACCAAAATCTCATTGCTAATAGACCTTACCTAACTTTAATGGCATATCTCACAACAAGTATATTATATCCATTTTCTTCATTCTTCCACAGTAACTACTGGCTTCACACTGAAGAAAGTTGCATTGTCTACTCCTCAGGGTGAGAGAGGAGTAAGGGGAGAGATCTTAGATCTCACAAGAGCAATACAAACCCACACTTGCATGTGTGCTCTTTGGGAAGATGTATGTTCTTAATACACTTGTCCTTTTGCATATTTTTGGACTGTTTTCCCTTTCTTACCAGGTTACCCTACAGGTGATGTAGTAAGGACTAATCTAATACAGGATTTTTCATATCACCACCACAATAAAAAAAAATCTTAGTATCAAAATACTTTTTCTATCAAATATTTATGATGTTATGAAAACGTTTAAAAACATTCTGAAAATGATTGTTACATAAATACAGTGCATATTGTTCGAGAGACAGTATTGAGCAGACTCATCTGATTATTCCTGCTTATTCTGAAAACAACTGTCCCTAATTTTTACAATAGTAAGCTATCTAATACAGGAACTTTAAACATCCATATCCCTGAATTTCAGAAGACTTGGATGATATTTAACTACTGCAGATACCAAAAATCTTTTTAACTACTCAATTTATCTGTAACGATCAAGTGCATAAACTTACAATGTTTTAGTTTAAAACTGTTAGCCTTTAAATCCCCCCAGGTTTTTCAAGCTGAATAGAGGTTGACTCATTTGAAATTTAATTGTTCAGCGATACTCTGGACAGCAGACCAGATTTGTTTACGACTAATTTTATTTCTGGATTGAGAATTTTGATAATCAAAGATTGCTTCAATAATTATGTTAGCTTTACATCAGAACAGATGCTTGTAATTGTAGAACTAAAGTCTTCATTACATTCTTTATTCAGATGAAGTTCTTATTCAGAGAAAACAACAATTTACCCTTTTAAACAGAAGCTAGCATACTTTGTGAGAGCACCAAAGAAGGACTAGAGACTGAGCTATCATCCTGGACTGCAGTTTGTGCTGCAAGTCTGTGGGTGACACCTGCTTTCTAAACAGAAGATTCAATTATGTTCTTTAAGTATCTGAAAAAGATGACAATTTCTAGGAGTGGGATTAATTTTGTACCATAAACTTTGAATGTAACAAATAAGCATGGAGCAACTAGAGAGTAATTTGAACTTTTGTTTTGATTGCTACTTTAGTTGTGTGGTGCTCGGTTGCAGGAAAAAAAAAAAAAAAGATATTTGGCTAGGGCAGCAAATAATAAAAATGTCATTCTAACCAACAGGTTCCAATTTGTGGAAGGTCAGAAGGAAGTACCATAAACAATGTAAATTTCTTCAGGATTCCACCTTTTCTGTGAAAAATGAATTATCAAGTCAACACCACAAAGTTTTTAACTACTTCCAACCCTTCCTGCTGTGGAAGGAGCTCATTTCTGTGGCACATCTAACTAATAATTCACTGAATAGATTCAGTGATCAATTTCTTAGTCTGATATTTTTGTATTATGGTCGAGCTGGACACAGTTGTATATTGTATAGTAAAAATTAATTTGGACATAGAGTTTTCTTGGATGCAGCCTGAGAAAGGGTACCTGCTTGAAACCAGTGAGGGTGAGGAGCAAGGACAGAAGAGCCCACAGCCAAATGAAACCAAGAGGGAGGAGAAGGAACTGAACAGGACTCAGAACAAGAGGCTAGATGGAGAGAAGACAGGTGGCCAAAAGTAGACAGGAATGGAAGATCTGAGCAGGTTGCCCTCAAACATACTGGGTAAGAGCAAGGTGCCTTAATGTGGGCATTTATTTGTTCCTGGGAAGACAAGTGGGCCTAGCTAGCAAAGAAGAGGATAGTAAGTAGAAGGGGAACTCAGGGTGAGAAAAATACAAAGTTAGGATGTTGGGAAAGAAGAGAGAAGAATCTGTGTTCCCGGGAATAGAGGCCAGGGCTGCTTCATGGAATGGCTTCATGCAACCTGCTGTTGCTGCTCCTCCACCCTGAGACAATCACCTGCTCCTCCCTCAGTTCCTGTCACAGAGGTCTCTGCACAAATGTAAATGTTTCAATCCTATGGAAGACTATGTAGCAGAATTTAGGAGTTGCTTACTAAACAAAAAAACAAGAAAATTGGTATCAGGGCCCTGAGTGCCTTAATGGCCTCAACTGGACCCTTCACCCATCCCTGCCTGTGGACCAGGAGCTCTTCTGTCCTTGCAAAGTGAAATGCTAAAGCTGTTCTTCTAAAATAAACTCTGTGCATGTACTAAGGTTAGAACACACTCTGTTTAGGATGAATTCCTGCATGAATAGCAGTGCTTCAGCTAATAGTTAAAATTAATGAAAATAACTTCCCTCTTTCAGTGCTATCTTATCACAAGTCGAATAGAATCTGTTCAGTTTCAGAAATTATGTTGGCTGGGATTCTTTGCATATCCTGTGCCTGCCTTGAGATGAGTCAATTCTATTGAACCAAGGTTGTGTTCGATTTTAACTCAGCAATGCTACAGCCCAGTGTTCAAGTCTGCCTGTATTTTAACTCCCACACAGCACCTGACTGGTTTTGTAGTATTCACCTACTCTGTATCTTTCTTAGAAAAAAGATTTCTACAGTGAAGTCCTTTCAGTTTTTCCATTCTGGTATAACGAGTCAATACAGCTTAAAAAAAAAAAAAAAAACAACACATTAAATGTGAAAAAGTATACGAATAATTTCCTGAGATATTTTGGAGGAAAAAAATAAGTATAAACCTGAATAAACTCAGTCTTTAGACTAAGTTTTTGGCTTCCACTGAAATAGAGCTTATTTCCTGAAATCTGTGATGTTCTGTTACAGCCCTTATCTCATCGCTCTTGTTCATTTCCAAGAATAGATATTAGACATCATCTGATGTGATAATATGTTATGTTTATAAGTCTGATATGAATCATCTTCAAGTAAAGCTGTGGCACCAAATAGACTGCTCCCTGTACAAGATCTAGTGTACAAATTAGTCTGCTGCCATAAATTTGAATTAGGGCACAGGAAATACCAAGCTTACCCACTTATCCTCTAGTAAAACCAAAATACTTATCTAGATTATTTGTCCTGAAGTGATTGATGCATGATGAATTTTAATTATGTGTTTTATCTTGTACCTGCTCCACCAAGAAATGCAAGTAGTAAAAAAAAAAAAAAAAAAAGTTTTTGAGGAGCTACATTCTTAAGAAGTTTGTGTAAGCCAGTTAGAAGTGCTTTCTGTCTTATGCAGAAGGTAAGCAATGTTGTAGATGTGTGTGCATTAGGTATCCTTCCCACTCTTACAGTCCAAATGACCAACAGCTCTAGCTAGGACCAAACAGGCTACAAAAATGCTGGGAAGCCAATTGAAACAATGAAATGGTGTGGACATCAGAATAAGTCTCAAAGGAAGGCTTCATATTTTATCTGCTAGCAGTGACTGTCTGCAAAACAGTGAAGAGCAAGCAAGACTAAGAAAGCAGCTTTTTGATTAAAGCACTATCTGTCAAACCAAGTTTTTGATAGATTTCAGTTAACAAGAGCTTACTTATGAAATTATATTGCAGCAAGTTGAGTACTAGACTCCACGTGAGAACAACTTTTAAAAGAAGGTGAAAAAAAAAAAAAAAAAAAGGCTGTTTGAGAGGTGCTGAATCCAGCAGCCAAAAGAAGCTAAGGCTGTCCCTGGCATGTCCCCAGCTCCAGCGAGGCCAATAGGCATGAAAACAAATACCACATCTACACACATATACATAACCAGCCACACAGATCAGCACAGGCAGGAACACTCAGCATGCATGCAAATGTGAACAGCAGCATCACCCTGCTCACCTGCTGACCAGCCAGGATCAAAGTGCCTTAATAAGAATATATATGTCCAGCACAGCAGACCACCTTGGTCTGCCCAGTAGCTGTCCATGGATCTCAGTCTCCCCAGTTTCTGGCACTGGCACATACAAATCCCCAAAGCCACAGGCCCAGTGTAGAGCTCTTTTGCACGCACCAGCATACACCTCTGACATCCCCAGACACCATGGTCTCTCCAGTGGTCACCCTGGTAACCACCTCTGGTGGTCTCACACACAGCAACACACGTATCTTAACACTGTTTTGAAATCTGGCCCCCAAGAAAATTATCCTACTTGCTGGCTAGTTCAGTTTCGTATTGGCTAGCTATCACACACTAGCATAAGTACACTCAGTGTGGTTGCTGGCACCACAGTCATGTGTTCCCTTTGACCATGGCCCAGCTCCAGCTGCTGGCACATACTCCTCCAAACACACATGCACACAGAAGGCAGTCCCCTAACACAGGAAAATAGTTTGTATTTGAGTTAATAAGAAGGTAGGACAGACTGTAGTGTTGAGGCACAGGGTCTGGCCTCAGCCAGGGATAAGCCTGCTGACTATCAGCCTCTTTACTTACAACCAGCCCCTACTCTGTTTTCCCACATTTCTTCCTCCCCAAACTGCCTTGATCCCTCTCTTTGGTTCCTCCCATAAAACCTCAATAATACATCTCATGCAATCCCAAAATACTCTTCCTCTTCATGCTGTAATATGCCCCAAGCAGTGTCACCCTCAGTCTAAAAGGTGCTCTGGAAAGCAGCCATTATTGATGCTGGGTGTCACTCCTGAGACACATGGTGGATGGCACTCCTGAGAGAGACCATGTCCTTTCCCTGGCTGGGTTATAGGTTTCTCCCACCTGACATTTTTCCCCTGAGCTTCTTCATGTCTGTGGAGTTGAGGTTTTTGTCCAAAAGCTAGCAAAATTATTGCTGTCAGACTTGGATCTGATCATGTAGTTTTATGGCTGAGACGTGACGGAACCCTGTTAATCACATCTAGGAACTGAGGATGAGCACTCACCTAGCTAGACCACAGCAAGCCCCTGAAGTCAGCCTTTACAAAGCAACTGGGATATTACAAGAAAAAAAGATCACCAGTTCAGACTGAACCTTGAAAGGGGCTCTGTCACTGTGAACACAATGAAGAATCAAAAATACCACAAGAGACCTGAGGCAAAAATCTCCAAGGCCATGTTTGCAGTACAAGGAGTCCCACAAATTAGAGCAAAAGCAGACAGGAAGATGACATGTGATGTTTCGAAAAAAATACAAAAGACTCAGTGCTTTATAGATCTTTGCCTGAATTTGCATTACCATTCCAGTGTGCAAAACCTGAGTAATAAAAAAGGCGTCAGAACTGCTAGGTCAGGGCAATTACTTCTGTACTTAAGAGCAACATTGCAGTAGAGGATTATCAAACTATTCTTTTGCACTGAAAACAGAAGGGATTGTATTACTATTGATGGAGATCTAAATCTAGATTAAAACCCTGTGCATCAAGGAAACTTCACTACCCTAAAGTTCAAATAGCTCAACCACAGTAGCCATCGTAGTTGGTTTCCAGAATATCCCTCTGCTGCCCTATGCCACTAGGACAGTAATAATTCTTAGCTGTTCTCTGGCAAGCACCACATGCATCAGATATTACATGGCTCCAACTTCTCACTCCATCCCCTTAATGGGGAGGCAAAAGGAGTAAATGTTTTTGATTGTTTCATGCCAGGCTATTTGCAAATGCAGAAGGTGGTACTGACCACTGGTGCCCAACAGCTTGTCCACATCTCCTTGCAATGACACATATGCAGGGGGGCTCCCAGCCAGCCCTACTGAGCCACACTGGCCTGGGTAGGAGACGTCTTCAAATTCCCTTGTCTGGTAATATCCACTGTTCGTTAATAATCCTTTTATATTGTTTTTATAGAAAAGAAGATAAAAGAAGGAGGCTCTGATATGAGTTTTTTGGAGCCATTTGTATGAGACATCTCAGCCTTTGTTACACAGTAATATACTTTGCAAACAATGTGAGGCTGTATCTAACTTACATTCTGTAGTACCTCTCTTCCTCATATCCCCACCCTCCAACAGGCTCCCTCGCTATCCAGACAGCATGTGACACACCTTGGCACCCTCACAGCCTCTGCCCCCATAGCTGCACCCCATGGATAAGCAGGCACAGCTTGCTGGGGCTGGTGCATGCCCAGGTCTTGCTGCAGAGCTGGGAGACAGCCAAGGCACATACCTGGGAGCAGCTGAATCAGAGTGAGAGACTCTTTGGCTCCAAAGTGATGCTGAACAACACAGCAAATGTTGTGCCCTTAGCCACCTTTCAAAATGTCCTCAGCTCTTCTACACTATAAAGGTAAGACACTTAAGTTGATTTTGCCATCTACCCCGCTACAGGTCTGTCACAGTGAAAGCAATGGGCAAGCTCTCAAGTTACTTTAGACAGTGAGATACATAAGGAAAATTAATATGCCTTCTGTATCCTCTGTTTATGAATTAACTTTACCATTTGTGTAAAGCCTCTTAAAGAAGATGAGATCCCTCCAAATGACAAGGAGGAAAACAGAAATAGAAGTAAAGGATAAAACCAGATATTTTTTTCCTCCCCAAAACACAGTTTCAATAAAATTCTTACACAGAATATTTCACTATCACTAGGGAACAAAAAATCTCATCTGTTTTCACTGTAGACTCCAGTTCCAATGTTCTGTGGTTCCCCATCCCCACCCCCCCATGTAAATCATTGTAAAATACAGCTGCTGTTGTGCATTCACCTTTCTGGCTGCTCTGGGAGATACCACCTTAAGGCCACCAGAGCAGCTCTGCTGTTTGGAGTGCATTACTCTCCAGCTTGCAAAAGGATTTTCCATTATTCTAAGGTACATTTGTATTACACTTAGCACATTTCTACCCTGAGGTAGAGTCAGACTGGCATCACCCAGAAAAGCAGCCATGACACAGCGATAATCTTGTTCACTGCTGAATAGAAGATGTTAATATGCTAGAGTGCTGCCCAGTGAAGGGCAAAGAACTGCACCATCTTATACACACCATACAATGCACTGTCAGCAAAGCCTGGCTGCACTGCCCAGCTCTGCCTTCCGTTGTGCCTCTCTGTGCCCTTAAGAATCTTTTAGCCACAAAATGTAAAACAAGTTGTGCTGGTTTAGGCTCAGTATTATATTTTTCAATGGTCAAATGTTCCAGTGGCATTTTCTTAGGGCATCTAAAAGTCTTTTTAAAAGGTGATTCATAGCACTTCTTTTTAGGTTTTCCTTTAGTTAGAAACCTAGGAAACATGTTCCACATTGCATCCTGCCGTGAAACACCTGTAAAAAATAAAAAAATTAATAACCACCAAGAAACTCTGCATACCTGCATACCTTATCATTGAACAGGGGAGGTGAAGTAGTCACTGGGTTTACAGTTTCATAGGTCCTTCAGATCCCCAAGGAAGGGGACTAGAGATCCCCAGGAGGGTTTTCTTTTTCCAGATTGTTTCTTCTTTCTCAAAAATTAAATGCACAGCTTTAGTAGTGATCAGAAACTTTTAAATCAGCACAGAAGGTTGTTTCTGCCTCACCCATTAACTTCACTCCTACAGTCCCATAGGCTCACAGCAAAATCACAAAACCTCAGCCACATAATCTAGAGATGCATGGATACTGAATTACTGACCAGAGGTAAGATCTTCTGGATTTGTGAAATGGAAGAAACAGCAGTGAATGCAAGTGTGTGAAAGCCCAAGGGACAACTGGCATTCTGCTGCTGACACACAGAAAGATGCTTTGCCTGCCTCAAGAAGCCCCTGGCCCCAGAGCGCAGAGATGCTAAACCTCAGCTGTCAGAAAGCAAAGAGAAAGTAAATGCAAGTTTTGCCTCTTGCAAAGCAATTGATAAACACTATCTCTATGAGAGTAAATCACAGGCAATTTAAATTTCTGCACTGCAAGAGACACAAGAGGACTTACACAGGCTTGTTGTGCAAGTTTTCCTTCTCTCCTGGCTTGTGTTACAGAAAGAGACTTCCTGTATTTACACTCCTTTTTTTTTTTTTTATATACTTGCAAAGTATTCCCTGCTAGCCACCTTAGCTGGTAAAACACTGTGGTAAACAGACCAGAGGTTTGACTCACTGTGGCTGGTCTTGTATGGTCTTCTCACCTGTTTCATATCACTTGCTCAGAAGAGAAAGGTCACATCTCTTTCAGTCTTGCACTTGGCATATAGTTTGCGCCTTGGTACGTGTGTATTAGCCTGACCTGTTGATATAGTAGAACTTTGCACTCACATGTTCACCAAGTGGGACACAAAATTAGAGCGAAGCCTTGTGAAATCAAGCTGACAGTTCCTGTAAAATGCTAGACTCCTCACAGAACTCATAGCCGTATGTCCTGACCATCAGTATTTTAGTATTACTTCTATTTCACTTCTTTTTCACATTTTTTCTCTTACTATTTATCCATAGACTCCATTTGGCGATGAATTCTCAGCACAGGTTTATCATTTGTTTCTTGCAGTTTTAAGACTACTCTGAGCTGGCAAAACACAAGGTGTCAAGAGCACCTTTTGAGGAGAGGCTTCCTTGTCCAGTGTGCCAAAACTCGGAAACCAAATTCTTTGCATTCATTCATGTAGAATGATGTCTCCCTACAGACCATCACACTGACAGCAGTCCTACTTTGTCTGCAGCCTTGAGGGAAACATACAAAATAATCCCTGTGACATCCAGATGGTATATTGAGAGACTGGAGAGAAGAGAAGCTCCAGAGTTCTCTGCCTGTGCAGAAGCAGTCAGAGCTACTCTCCAACAGCTACACAAAAGAGCTTCTGTCTCTGTTGATGAGAGATCCCTTTGAAGGCTGGGAATCCTGACTGCCAGTAGTTCATATCTGGCCATCTTTAGGTTTGGCGCAATGAAAAATAAGAACGAAGGAAAAGATGGGAAAGGAGAAAGCAGGGAAGAAAAAAGACAGGATCACCTTCTAACAGGTATGGCTATGAGCCTATGACAACAACATACCTTGTGCATTACCACACTTATGCCGTTTTTTGTTTTAAGGCTTTCTTATCAAAATGAAACTTTCTAGTTTATTTTTGACCTTTTGACAAGTGAGTGGGCAATTGCTTTCAGTTAAGGAGACATTACAATTCACACAAAACATCCTCAACTTAAAGGTGTATTGTTAAGCATAGTAAGCCTAAACCAAGAGCGTGCAGTTTCATTTTAAGGAATGAATGTATTGCTAGTTTTCCCTATCAGATTACGGGGAATTCTTCACACAAACAAATGTCAATTACCTGCAGATAAACTGGTTATGTTTGATTATTAATATGTCCAGGTTTAGAAAACCAATTCATTTCTTAGCTTCCTGTTGTGGGGAAGTTACAAAATATTTTTTGCCCACCTATGTCTTGCTTTCCCCACTCATAAACAATACAATGAAATCTGTAAAACTATTGTAGCTGATTCTCGTACAGCAGCAAGTATTTACTCTTTAAAGATAACAAACATTCTAGAAGTTAAACTTAATGTTAACAACTCTGTTTCCTTAAGATGTTTTTCTTTACCACTGTCAACTTCATTTTTCCCTAGTGTAGAAAACAAAAACTTCATCCACCTCTCTGATAACTCTTCTTCTGTTTTGGGTTTTTGTTTTGTTTTGGTTTTGTGGGTTTGGGTTTTCTTTTTTGGTTTTTTTGTTTGTTTGTTTGTTTGGTTTTTTGTTTTTTTTTTTTTTTTCTCATTACTATAACTTATTCAATTAAATGTCATTTACTGTGGCCACAGAAGCAGAAAATGGTTTACAAATAAAAAAAGCTTTCAGTCTCAGTACAAAAGTATCAATAATTCATTTACAACACTATTATTTACTGTTATTTTCTCTTCCTGTCTTGAAAATGCATAACCTTGATCTTATAAGCAAAAAATTCATAGAATCATAGAATCCTTT
>NW_008607282.1:0-5658 GCF_000691845.1 Merops nubicus | reverse complement strand
CTGCAGCCGCTCCTCCCTCCAGCGGCCCAGGAGGGGGTCGCAGCAACGGGCCTGCACCGGCCGATTATCGCTTGGGCAACGACCTCCAGAACTGCCCAGTGTGGAGGTATTCAAGTCTCTCCTTAGTCACATCTGTTCGTCAAGGTCCCTAACACACGATCCCTACGATTTCCACCTTTTACAGAGGACTTTCCTTGGACAGTCTGAATCTGGTGTGACACAGCAAGTGATGTTAATCAGGACAAAGTCACCACCATCCCCTCTGCACAACGCTGTGAAAGAATTCACCAGACCATCTCCAACAGACAGTTTTGCTTGCCAGGATGATACTATCAGTGTCCTGCTCCCAGACAGTACTGACAGTGTTTCTGGGGAAGGCAGACCGTACTTTCACTGTGCACCCTCTCACACTCACAGCACTGGTGCTCTGAAGGCTGCTGTGGTACAGCGGGCTTGTGTGTGTGTTGTGGGGCTTACAGAAAAAGCTGGGTCTGAAAGTCCAGGGAACTGAACAAAGGACATCACGATGCCGCCAGCAGCACACTCACAGTTAAATCCCGGACTTGTTCTTCCAATTTGATGGCTTTGTGCTCTAAGGCACACTCAGAAAGGGGATGTTTGGGCTCATCACGGGGATCTTCCGGGCCACACTCATCTCCTGTACTTCTCTGCTGAGCTGCAGTGCTGAAAACGCAGGGGGACCCTCTAAAATACAAACTAGTGACAAAGAAGGAAAGTTAAGTAACAACACAGTCAACAAGATTTCTAGTTTATTGCCATTACTAAAAGCAGGCTCTCCTAAAAAAGGTACATAGGATTTTAGATAAAATTTTAGCTCCTTTCAGAAAATATGGACAACTAGCATAGAAACACAAAAAGCCACGTTTTGAACAATTCTTTCATATTAAACTGACATGGCACTACAGAGGTTGTACACCACTTCTTTGACAAACCATGAGGAGTCAGATTTTCACAGGAAAACAAGTTGTGGGTTACATTTCTGCTGACATCACAGTACATACTGGATAACCAACTTCAGAAAGGTTTTTGTAAGTCAGTCTTGAAAAGGAGGCAGATAGTATAATGCTGGGTTTACAGTTATTTAAAAAAAAAAAAAGAAAAAAAAAAAAAAACAAAAGTAAAATTTGGTAAGACCTGCAAACCCATGGCACTTGGTAACACAGGCAGGCAGAGGTTGGCCTGCTAGCCAAGATGGTACAGCGAGTGCACAGGGGCAAGTCACGCCAGAATGGCTGCAGATTTCTGTGAAGCAAGTCAACAAGCCAGGAAAGACTGCTGGCTGACAGAGGATCCAATTCTTGGATGCTCTGACCCACTTATTCTTCTGGGTGCAAACAAATGCAGTTTTTTGTGTATTCAGTTTTCTTGCCATTGAGTGGAGCAGAGTCTAAACCTTTTGCCAGCCAGTTCTTATGAACCAACAATCGCTAGACTGTGCCTAGCTTTCATGTCCACTGTTCTTTGTGCAGTGAATAAACCAAAGAGAACTGTCAGAGACATGACTAAGTTGTGTGCATCCCAAATATTCTGCAGTCTTCTGCCAGGACCTTCACAGCTCCATTAGCTGTGTTTGGAAAAGGAACTAAACATGAAAATTGTCCCTAATATTCTCCAACAGTTCTAAGCATTTCAACTGTTTTTATCCCTGCCGGCAAGGAAAGAGTTCCAAAGGCAAAAAAAACCCAGACAAACAAAAACCAAGCCCAAGCCTCAGGTGCTGAAGCCTACCTTATCTCCAAAGACTTTGTCATCCCAGGTATGCTTTTCAACTAAAAAGCACATCTGTCAGTGGTTCCTGTTGGTACAGCAGGTGGAGCTCGCCCAGGAGGCCGACTCCACAACTTGCAGATGAAATGATGAAACAACCAAAGAGTCGGATAATTGGATTGAGCTGTACAAACACTGCCCAGGTGCTTAGCAGCCTATTTTATACTGTAGCAATCTCACAGGTTTCCCAAAAACTAGATAATGCTCAGCCCACCTCCTTCTCATGCCTTACACCAGGTCACACCAGGCACACAATCTGCAGAACCAAGTTCCATTTCCTTCCAAACCAGCGCCATTCAGGAAGTGTTCTAGTATATGCTTAACAAAGAAAGGTGTCTCCTTTTTGGGGGACACCTGGGCTCTCCCTTTGAGCAGGGCTTCCAACATCCCCTCTCACAGATGGGTTTTACATATGTAAAGGGTGTGAAACGCCGTATGGCACAGACCCACACTCCTGTGGTTACACAGCACAATTTGCCCTGGCCCAGGGAGGCTAAGCTGGGCCCCAGAACCGACACAGCCGAGCGCACGTTGCCAGGCTGGCACCATGAAGCTCTCTTACTTCTCCACGAGGCTCCACTGCTTGGGTACAATGCTGCAGAAGCACACAGCTTTTGTTCCTGGGTCGATCAAACCAGTCACGAGGCCTAAGCGTTGTTCAGCAGTCCAGCTAAGCTGAGCTCACAGCAGCAACTGGAAGGGACACGTTTGCTCCCCTTATTCCAGCACTGGAGTGGTTCAGAATGAAGGCTGAGTTAAACCAGCTGAAAACTAACCCTACAAAACAAAAAGACATTCCTGTCTGTGTCCCCGAATAGGTTTGCTGACAGATCAGCTGAGTACAACTGCCAGCACAAAAGAGAATACAAATATGTGAAGCCTGGTGAGATGTGGGAGGGAGAATTTGGGGAAGAGGTGTCCCCTTCTGGCTGGCAGCCAGGGCTTAGACTGGCACAGCTCTACGACCAACATATAGTTTAAGAGATTTGTATCTGCCCAAAGACCACCAAGCATCTCCTACCACTCCCTGCTTAGCAGACCAGATGTCCCTTCATTTTATCTTTAATACACAGTTGCTAAACGTCCCACAATACTAATGACAAACTTCCTTTTCCCACCTGAAGACATTTGCATAGGCAATTTTTTTTTATCGAGCACTTAAAACACGATCCATGTACCAAACCACTCCTCTTCAACACATGACACCAAACACAAGCCGGAAAGTGCTCCTGCTATGTAGACTTGCTCTGGGATAGGATGTCCCTCGCACTGTTCTGTGAGGAACTGGGCCAGGGGCTGTCACTAGGCTCTTCTCAAAAAGCTGCTCAGCCACTGCAGTTCTGGGTTCCAGGAATGCCAACACGGCAGAAAACCCCATATTTTAGCCCTGTCTGCAGAGAGATCTGTTTGGGGCACAAGACCCCATCCTGAATAAGTTTTAAGATGCCTGTCACACTGATGTCGTGGATGGGTTAACACAGCACTTTTTCAAAGTCGTAGAAAGTGGACTAAACCAGAGGTGAGGATAGAGAAGGGCCCCCTTGAGCAAGCCTTCAAAATCAACCTGCGAGGCTTTAAACAACTGCAAAGCTGTCTTTGTAGACAAAAGGTGTGTCTGTGGTAAGTGCCAACCACAAGCTTTGTCTTTTATCATCTCTAATTTCTTTTAAAGAGCTGCAGGGATGGAAATCAGCCATACCACAGACAAACCAAAGAACCTGAAATGCAGCTGAGAAAGCAGTCTTGCTAGGCACCTCCCAGGTTAGACTCCTGTGTCTTAAAAAAGCTATACAAATGGGTTATCTATTTCACATCCAAGAAGCAAAGGTGACTCATTTCCCTCTGCAAGTGATTTACATTGCACGGCTGGGTGTGTTTCGGCGTGTAGGAGGAGAGGGGCAGGAGTACACTGGTGCCTCAGCTCCGGGACCTGCCTACGTGAGGCAGAGAGCTGCCTGCCGGGGCTCCTTCCTCCAGCTTGCGAAGCCAAGGCGCCGAGCGCTCCCCCGCGCAGCACACGCCCCGGCTATCGCGCACCGGTCCCACGAGCCTGCCCCAAAAGTTGCAGGCAAGAAACAAGAGCCACCACTGACTCCAAAGGGAATTCTTTAGAAGGACTATCACACAGAACTAAAATGCCGCTCCATTTACTTCTTCCTCCAGGATGAATGAAATACCCCACTACAAAGGGCAAGTGCTATTTACAGTCTGTCCACTGCACTGTGCTCCATCTTCTACACGCAGCTGTGATGACAGCTGCCCTAAAAATAGGCAGAAATCCCACCGGAGGAAGTTGACACGTTCTGAAGTGACAGACACGTGGAAGTCCCATGGCATGTGAAGGGATTATACAAGTAAGCTGGTGATACAAAAAGATTTACAAACTTATGTCACAGAAAGCCAAACAGACAGATGTAGCAGAGAAGTCAACTGCAGCCACATGGTTTACACTGACTGTCCTTCGAGATTAGCATTTATATGATGAGAACAGGTCTCTGTGGCCAGAACAACAGTCTCACCTCTTTCTGGAGCACAGGCATATCTGAACATCCCAAACCCACTCTGTCATGTTCCATCTCAACACAGGGGTCCTATCTCTCCTCCTCCCAAATCAGCATGACAAAGCACACAAGTGCTGAGGCGCACAGAAACATGTGCATTAGTCTTTTAACTCTGATGACTGTGCTTCAGAAGGAAATCTCATTATACCAAATTACTCTGCTCTGTTTCATCAGGGAGTGACAGCAGAGATTAATGCTATTCCTCTTCCAGGGTACTGGATTCCTCTTGGATGGAACTGGAGAACTGGAGTGCAGGGCACTCAATGCAGGATGGCTGCACACGGGGCAGCAGGCTCCCAGAGCAGAGCGAGCCCAGGGTCAGAGGTCCCCGAGAGGCGCCGAGCGTGGGTGCCCGGGCCCCACCACCCACCACTTCGCTGCACGGAGCCGTTCCTGGTGGCTGCGAGCAGGAGAACTGGTGGACAAGGAGGAGCTCCACAGCCACGGCAGGTTCTGGCCACCCTCCCGGGAGGAGGCTTGCTCACCTCCCATCAGACAAAGCCACCTAATTCAAACTGGATGCACACTTTGAGGGGAGCAAAACAGTTTTCATACACAGAAAAGCAAGAACTATTTTATTGCAGTTAAGTGGTCTTTTCAGATTACTTTTTAGTGATCTTTGGTTCAGAGTAAACTAAAGTGGTCTAACGTGGTTTTTAGTTGACTCTAGAGTACGCTAACATGCATTTTGACTGGTTTTCTTTTCAACTGACTGCAAACAGATACTTCTATTATGTGCTGCAAAATTGTTTTAATGCATTTAAATGGTGTTTGGTTTTCTTCTTTTTCCCAGAGAAAAGCCTCTGGGATAAACTAACATACATTTTGATTTTTTTTTTTTTTTCTTTTCACCTACCTCCATTTCACTCAACCAAAGCACCTTATGGCCTATCCCTTTTACAAGCCATATTCCCTAATATCCAAAAATATGACTGGATACTGTTTTTCTTATATTGACACAACTAAATGGATCCTCTTCCCTACCCAAACCATGCTACAAGCCCAGATGCTGCACCACCACCAAAACTAACACCCGAGGAGTGAATTAAACGTGTGAATAAGCGGCTGAGAGGGGCAAGAAAAGACGCAGCCATCACCCGCGGGTATGCGGAACAACCTTACCACAGGAACGCTTCTTCCTAAAATTTCTCTTTTTCCCCCGAAAAACGTCATTCTGCCAGGAAAAGAGTGGGTTCTGAAAGGCTATTTCGGGGGGCTGGGCTTCCTGGGGGACTCGGGGGGTCACACCCCTCAGGGCGCTGCCACGTTTCACCGCCAGCCCGCTATAGGGGAACGCGGCGGCCGGCGG
>NW_008607281.1:0-1193 GCF_000691845.1 Merops nubicus | reverse complement strand
GTCTTTCATTGTTCTTACTCCATATCAGTTTCACTAGAGCAGGATATGTGAGATTTAGGGATATAACAGTTTCCTTGTGATTTCCACTTCATTTAAATGTATGATATATAGTAGGGGAATTGAAGTCTGTTATTGCAAAGGGGTTTTTTACCCCTTACCCAAGGACAGTTAAGATCCTCAAGGCCTCACTCAGATTGCTTTTCATCTCTAGGAGATGGATAGGCTCCTTTATCCAGGAAAATGAATGGATGTATTTGAAATGCTGGAGTGAGATACAATTTTTTCCAGTGCTTCATGCTTTTGTAAAACATTTGTTTCAAACTTGTGGAGATGTGAATTCCTTAATTATGGGTAAATTCAGATCTGCCTTTGATTCTGAGACTTGGAATCCTTTATGGTTTGTTTTGTTACTACATCACACGCTGAGGCAGAGGGAGAAACGAGCTTTCCTGTTTTCAAGAAGTGTAAAGTCCTCTTCTCACTGAGCTTGCTTCATGCTTTTGTAAAACATTTGTTTCAAACTTGTGGAGATGTGAATTCCTTAATTATGGGTAAATTCAGATCTGCCTTTGATTCTGAGACTTGGAATCCTTTATGGTTTGTTTTGTTACTACATCACACGCTGAGGCAGAGGGAGAAACGAGCTTTCCTGTTTTCAAGAAGTGTAAAGTCCTCTTCTCACTGAGCTTTCATTTAAACTGTCCCTAGGCCACTTCCTGCTGGAACATATAAAACGTAAGCAAGAATTTATTTGAATGAGTATTTTCTTTTATTGGAACCTAAAAGAATCAGTGTTCAAGAGCACAAATAATTCTTGTGGGAAGTCAGTTGAGCTTTTCAAATTAAGTTCCTTATCTAGTACTAGTGACTTTGAGTAAACATTAATAATTCTAGTCATGCCATCCTGATCTACTATAGTTGAAAAGTAGACCTGGACTTCTGAGGAGTCATCTGCCCTCTGGATTTTGTTTTTACAGCAGAAACAACTAAACAAGTTTTTTGTTCAGTTGCTGAGTTTCATCTGTTGCAGATGAGTCTTCATTTTTAGCAGCCTGATAGAATCACTTAGTGGCCATGAGTCCTCATTGCCTTCCTATAAACACATTTTTTCCCAGAGGGCAGACTGCGCTGAGCAAGCTGCCACCAGACATGACTGAAGCAACAGGGAGATTTGATTCAAAAAAAAAAAAAAA
>NW_008607280.1:26148-46027 GCF_000691845.1 Merops nubicus | reverse complement strand
GGGCTCCGCTGGCGTTGGGGGCGCTGGGGTGAGCCCCAGAGGGGCCGTGCGCCAGTGTTGGCCTCGCTGCAGCCTCCTGATGTCATGCAGCACAAGCTTATTATACGCGAAAGCTGAATTACTGTAACAAGGGCAAGTTTATTTCTGACATTTCCTAACTTCAGTGCATAGTTTTGAAACCTCTGTTTAGCATATTGGGTTTATAGAGAACTGTATTTTCCTGTTAGCTGTTTCCCCTGCGTAAATAAACTCACAGCTTTGAATGGGAGGTGAAGACATAGATGATGATGGCTTGCAGCAGCGTCTTTCTTCTCCATCTTCTTGCAAGGCTGTTTTCTGAAAATAGCTTTGGCTTCTTCTGGAAGTTTGCACAATTTCTCTAATGATTTTGATGAAAAGTACTAACCCTTGACATGGAATTCTACTGCTACTTGCTTTAATTACTATTGCAGTAGCTGCTCGAGATGTGCTGTGTCTTCTGTTCCTTTAGAAATTCGTTCAAATACATACCTTCATGCATCTTTGGATGCTTCTATCTCCACATTTATACCCATCCGAATTTGTCAGAAGACCCCGATGTGGAATCATCCGACTACCCCTTGACTATCAAGCTTTTTGTCTCATGAGTAGTTACTTATTCCTGCATAACAGTGCTCAGACAGAAGCAGTTACCTGACAGTCTAGTTGCTCTCAGGTTCTCACTGGTTATACTTTGCCCTCTTCTTTCTGTCAGCATTTGTCTCTCAGCTCTGCTCTCTCTTTCTGTTGACATTTGTGCTGGCAGTCCTGCTGCTTCATATGTTTGTCTTTGCCTTCAAGGTGTTCCTGCCAATGCACTCTCTGTCTCCCTTACCCCAGACACTGGGAGGTCATTTCTGGCATCCCACCTTCTAATGTCGCAACTTGGTGCAAGCCATTGACTGAACAATCACCATTTTCAAGCACTCTGCAGTCTCCTGATTACAACTTACTAACATCCCCCAAAGCACGGGCCTTGCTGGCTGACCAGAAGCCAAGAGGGAAGAGTTACTGGTTTTGGTTGTGCAGCTAGTTCACCGAACTGCAGCCCCAGGACTCCTTTGAGGCAGACCCACCCAGCAGAGGCTGGGCCTCAGGCGCAGCTCTGGCCTGGTTTGATGGAGTGAAAGCTGTCGTCAATGACCAACACAATTTAATAAACTCTTCTCTGTATTTAACAGACATTCAGCTATGCAGCTTGGGTGTTTTATGTATTTGAGTGGGATAATGCTTCTGATGTATTTATTTCCACTTGTAGATAATGCTTTCCTTTCCATGATGCATTCTTTTGCACTTTAGAAACAGCATTATTTTTCTCTGAAATTTTAGACAGCAGTAAGTATAAATAAATATTTAAATTTTCTAAAACTGAGTCAAATATTATTTAAAAGGTTCTCTTAACTCTAAAAATGAAATTGTGCTTACAGTTCTGATTACATACATAAATCTGTCATCAGCAAATGCAAAACAAATGATTATAGAGAATCTAGCTTAAACACAACCTGTCACAGGAAATTTAATTAAAAACTGGCGTGAATCTAGATTATTTTCTACCTTCACCAGGATGTGTCTGATCAAAATGGAAACCAACCAGGCAGAGCAGGAAATTGTGAAAAGGCTGTCAGCTCCTTTGAGTGCTATGTTCAAATATATGTCTAATCCAATTAAACCCAAATAAGTGGTCAAAAGCCTGTGACATGCTTGCCCGACAGTTTCTCCTGTGATAGAACTTTATGTCTGTATTTGAATGAAGCACTACAGTTACTGAGCTAGGCACACCAGACAGAAGTGTTATCAGTTGCTTTTCAACCTATTTAAATACGCTGCCATTACCTACACGTAATGTTGGGTCTTCTGCCTTAACAAGATGACATTAAAGCCTCAATTCTGGAAAGAATGTGAATGTGTTGGAAGAAAATTATTAGTTCCATGATCAAAATGAAGGGTTATGAGGGAGAAGAGGTGATACTTAGTACAAAATGATAGCAGATAATAAAAAGCAAGAGGGAAAAATAAAACCACCTTCATTTCAAACAGAAATAAAAGCTCTGCTGAGAAGAGTTTGTCCAAGCAGAAACACAGTGTCTTCAGTTTGAAAGTTGTATTAGGAAACAGCTAAACCATACAGTAGGTCAGTTTAAATATGCCATGGTTTGGACTATTTCCATCTTCATATCGAGTTCAGGAGTCGCATAAATGAGTTCATCTACCATCATGGTCTAGGAATTCTCTGCACTGTTGTACATAGCTGCCTTAACTTTGCATTCTGCAAGTAGGTCTCTTGAAAAGCAGATGTCATGCTAGGAAAGGCCCTACAAGTCCTGGGAACAGCACTACTCCGTTCATGCAAAGGACAAACGCTATGTAGCTGCTCTACAGTCCTAGTCTTAATTGGAGCTGGGAGCAATTTCAAATTTTTGTGCTAATTTAAAACTACAGCTACACCTCCCAGAATCATTATCAGTATATTAGCAGCATTATCTGCATGGGGACGCTGAAGACATGGCTCTGCTGGTGGCTGGTGTAGGAGTATGGCAATGGCTTTCAGAGTGCCTCAGCAAGGCCCTGAACCTCCCTGTCATCCCCGCAAAAGGCAGGCAGTAAGCATATAGAATAGTTTTCCTAGCATTATTTAAAAAGACCTCAAGCCTTTGTGCGGGGGTGATGAGAAAGACAAATAAGACATGTAAGATGTTTTATAAAGATATTTTTTAACTTCTAAGGTACTCAGGAACCATGGTGATGAATGTGGCTTAGATATGAGCTCTGATCCACCGGGAACTATCCTAAGATTCACAAAGATCATCAGATGCTAATAACTTCTAGTCAGTACCTACCTGGGCTTGATGTAACTGCTGACATACAACTGAAACCCCTTGAGGCAGATTTTCATTTAAATGTCAACCACTGCTTTGACAGTGTAAAGTGACCTCAATGAAGATGAGGATCTCACTGTAATCTTATGCAGTTGGGAAGTTAAGGACAGTCACTCACCCAAATTGCTGGACAATTGATACCAAAACAGATTTACTTTTTTCCTTTCCAGTATATCCTTTTTTCCCCCATTCAGCATTCTTACTAACTTTGCAGGAATTTTATGGTGGCTTATACACCATGGCATTAAAACCAGTAAAGAGATTGTTATGTTTGTTTTGTGCATGCCAAGGGGAGCACAAAGGTTTATTAATTGCAGAACTATACTCCCAGTAACAACCTTGATCTTGCACTGGATATCATTCTGTCACTGTCAGAATCTGTCGCTGTTGTAGGGGATGTCTTGTATTATCTGTCATGTTCTTGTTAGATTTGCTGTTCACAAATTAGATTGAAAACACAGTTGCAATTTCAAGTAATTTTTATATTCCTTAGTTTTGTATAAGTAGCTTAAATTATACTCTAAATATTTTAAAAGGGATCCATTTTACAGCAACCTTAAAAGCTTATTATGTAATTCTAACAATTTAAATTAATATACTGACATTTTGTTGCTCTCTATATAAAATTAAGTAGCTTTTATTTTTCAACTGCAGTAGCAGCAGTATCCAGGCACTGTCCTGCACTTCAGTAATGGAAATTTCCCAGCCTCAAAGCACACTCTATCTCAGTCAGCTGCAATAAAACTGAGTGATTTCAATATTGTTCTGTGCTTTACTTGTCCTCAGTTATCTGGACTTTGTATCTTTTGAAAACCAGCTATTCCTCATGAGCTTGCTTCATCTTGCCCGAGACTTAAAATTCAGTAAACAAGCTGTGGATAATAAGAGAATTAAACACCATATAAAAAGTTATTTTACAGGACTGATTTAATAAAACATACGGTCAATATTTATACAGAATGTTACAATGACTTTTGAAGATGCCACTGAGGTCCCAGGATATGACCATTGTTTTCATGTGCTGACGCTTTATGCACTGGACAGCTATTAAGTTTTTGTAAAAAGATTTTGCTAGCACATACGATCAGTCTCTTGATTTCTGTATTTCTGGTGTTGATCGCCAGGAAAATACAAGAAAATACAAAAAAAGGAGATAAGATTATTACAGAATCATTAGACTTTGAAGTCTGATAATTTACAAATACCAAAAACATGCAGATTTTTCCCCCAACTTTTTCCTCACTTCAGCTGTAAACAGGACAAGTGATGTCTCCAGCAGATGCAGAAGTCAAAAAATGTAGAAACAGGTTTATTAGGAGTTTATGTCATCCAGATATTGCAGTAAGTCCATTTTTAATACTTAGTGCTCATAGCTAAAAATATAGGGAGCATTTGTGCTTAAAACATTGGCTGATATGAGAGCAGAAGAGAAAGGATGAAGGAAAGAATAAAAGATAATATGGGATCAGGAATAATAAGAGTAAACTGAACAGGTAGTGAGAATGAGCAATGGGAACAGAAGGATTATAGTTGCAGGGGTGATGTCCAGACCCCACTGCATCTGGCTTTGCACAAGTGAAGCACTTGGCAGATGCACAAGTCCCTTCATGGGGAACCAGCTTGGGGAATGACACTAGACCTAAAAAGAGCTTAACAGGACTTGATTTCATTGCCATTGTTGTCAGCTGGGGTGATGTTCATCACAAATACACATGTAACCAGTGATTTTGTGACAGCACAGATAAACTTCCTAGTTGTCTGCTATTATTCTGTTTAGTCTAAATGATGGGCAGTGGCTGAACAGAAACAAGAGATAGGGAACAATACACTGATGGGATTCTGAGATTTTCACATGGAAGTCATCAGAATCCAAAATCCAACATGGCACAGTTATTCTGAATATAAGGTTCCACATACAAACTGTCACACATCTCTCCTGTTGCTACTCCTGGCAGACAAGGAGGAGACAGGACTGCCTTTTCTCCTTTGCTGGTCAGATCCTGTCCTTGCTGACACTGAACTGCAGAAGAGGCTCCTCCAGTTTTACAGCTGAGACACACCTGAAACACCTGCAGGGAAATCTGCATCTGTGCTCTCTAAGCTGCACTTGTGCTGTGGGATGGAGAGAGGGAAGGCATCCCTGTCTTCGCCTTGCACTTTGTTCAATCCACTGACCCGAGAGCCCAAAGAGTCCCTACTGCATATTTTTAATAGATACTATATAAATTACAGACATCCATTTCTGCAGTCCGAAACTGATGAATCATCATTCATTTTTAAAACAGCCATTTCTTTTAAAATTTTGCATATCTATAGCAGATAAGAGCTGTGCAGAGGAGAGATTTCCTGAAGGAAGCAGTGTCACAGTATTTTGAAAAAGAGAGGCAAGCTGTTGGAATCTGTGTTGCATTACATGGGTAATGCAATACCTCTGAGCACTTCCTGTTTATCACAAGAGATACAGTTTTCACCACATCATAAAACTTTCAAGCATTTGTTAATAAACACTCCTAGAGAAAAAATAATATCCAAATATACAAGCCCTTGTGGCATCTGTCATTATAAACACAAGAAGTTTTTCTATATATATATTGGAACTATTTGTGTGAGAGAAACAGATTTTGAGGGCCCTATCCACCTCCCACTGCATATCTGTGTTTCATCTCTCATTAGGTCATTGGACCCATTTTATACATAAACAGCAAGAGTCTGAATGAGCAATATATTTTTTACTATCAGCATTTGTCATTTTCTTAAACAGTGTGGGTATACAGAGAACAAACATCTGCAGAATTACAGCACAGAGCCTCCTATGAAAATGGCAAAAGTAAGAATTGCTTCTAACAACTATAATCTGCAAGTGCTGAGGTACCTAATCAAATATACAAATTGTGCAGATGCTCACATCTCTCTCTGTCTCGCTGTGTGGCCTTTCTCACTTGACAGCTTTGTTGTCTCAATTAATCCGTCTGGGTAAATTAACCTAGACTTAAAAGGTAGAGCTGGGCAGCAGAAGGGTGCAGAGTTTTCAGCACCAGAAGCCTTGACGGTGCAATTTGCACCCCCGGCAGATAAGATCTTTGCAAGGAAGTGCAAATTATTGAGATTCAATATGTTCTTGTGATCATGGCTAGGACTTGATCTGCAGTTGACAGGCACACAGTGGGGGTGCAGGAGAAAATGCAAAGTTTCTGCCAATTCCATAGGAAACAAGGATTTTGCATAGGTAACTATACAACAGCAATGCAAAGACAGGTCTTGAGTCTCATACAGCTCTGAAGGAGGCTTATCAAATACAGAGCAAACTATAAGGCCTGTCTGTTCAATCTTTTTGGGACAAATGGGAGCATCTGAACTGCAGTTTCAGGTAATCCTGCTGGATGCAAATTCACGATGGGTAACGACTGTATACAAATCTTTCATTAAATGGCTACATTTTAAACTGTGCCACAGACTGCTAGCAATCAGACCAGGGGAAAGAGCGAACCTCAGGAAGGTGTTCCCTCTGGCCACCAGCACTAGATCTAGTTAAATTAATAATTAAGACATTTTTAGCTGTTTGGATTTTGAAAGTTTTAACAACAGAAAGATTATCTGACATTACTGTTGTCTTACCTGACATACGGTGGTTATCACTCCAGATATGCAGAGCCTAATAGTAAGAGATGACTTTTTTAAGTGCAATACATCCGTTGTAATCAAGCACTACATTTATCTTACCTCATTACTGGGGCTCTGGGTTTTGTACAAGTGACACAAAATTGTTGTGAGCATCTATCAGAGTTCTGCATCGCAACTAACTTTTCAACATGATGTCTTATTTCTCACTGATGTTAGCAGAGCCAAACTGAATCCCTGTCCTGGAAATCCTGAGAGGACAACCAAGAGCAATGAAAAGTACTTTTTACCATTACAATAGCGCCTGCTTTGAAAAAAAAAAAAAAAAGGAAAAAAAAAAAAAAAAAAAAAAAGGAAAAGTGCAAGATAGAGAACACTGCTCTTTTTGAAGGATATGGCAAAATACCTGTAGGGTGATGCACTGCATCCAGTTTTGCAGGTACTATTCATGGCAGTAGGGTAAGATTAAGTGATCATGCTCTACCAAACAGTAGGTGTGGGAGAGCAGACAGCAGATGTCCAGCCACTTAGGCCTGTGCCTTGCACACCAGACCGTGCTATGGAAATGCATGTGGATATTTAATTGTTATTCAACTACAAGTTGCCTGGATTTATGAGTCTGGGAAGCACATATGCTGCAGTGAGAAATGAGTGTTTATTAGCACAGTAGCTGTGCCGACCTTTCCTGCAGAGAGGTGAAGTACCCCATCTATAGCAAATGGATTAAAAGGGGGCAGTGTACCACTTGTGTGCCATTTACCTTTGTGAAGCCCAGCTGGATAAATGCCAATATATGGATACATTTCCATCAGGAACTCTGAACAGCTTTTACTGCTGTGTGTCACAGATGATGAAAATGCAGCAGATGTCCTCTTGTCAAAACCCAATTTGGAGAAATGTTTACCTAAATAAGGGACACGAACAAGACTCCTCCTTCAGGGACAGCTACATGGATTACAATACTAAACCCTTTAAGAGCTAGATTAGGAAGATGTGACCACTGCCCTGTATTCAAGCATTTTTCTGGTGCTTGCTGCAGCAAACTTCTGTGGTTGCTTTGAACATATCCTCTTTCCTTCTTGGTTCCTCTTCCACTACTTTTACCCATGACAACATCCTCCTGGGCTCCTGCAGTCCAGTTCATCCCTTTCTCTGCCGTGTGGGCTGGCACAGCTTGGTAACATCCCTTCAACTATCCAGTCAGCCTCCCTGATCAGGCCATGTCCAGCTCATGCTCTTTTAAGGGAAGGACCACCTAGGAGGTGAAGTAGGAGGTTAGGCATACAATAGCAGCAAGGCATCCCCCAGCACACCCCAAATCTGCAGCAAAAATCTGACGTCTGTACTTCCACCCATTGCAGTTCCAGTCTCCATTCTCACAGTGTCCAATTCTCCTCCTTTCCTCAGCTAGTATAGCTTTTTACCAAATTCATTTTTTTGCAGTTTATTAAGCTGTGTGAGCTCATCTAAGGGCCAGACAATCACCAGACCAGTACAAAGAAAGCAGCAGGGCTGGGGGCAGAAGTGTCCATTTTGATACCAGTGGTCCATCAGATTTGGCTCAGCTGCCACATGGTATCACTTCCTAAGACTAGTTTAATTTGTGACATAGGGAGGTTTGACTACGCTACTGAGAAGCCTTCAGATACTTCTTTTGCCTTTGCCATCCCTTGCTGCACTTTTCTCTGTTACTGAAAAGTGCAGGGAAAATATAATCATGAAGGCAGTTTTATAGTGACTTCCTTACCACCTCCTTTCTGCTCATCTTCTTCCTCTCCCGTTTTTGCCATTTACCCTTCCCACAATCTTTCTGCTGTAATTCTTCGTGCTCCTGGTGACTTTGTCCTATCATCCCACAAGCAGCCGTTGACATCTAGAAACACACTCCCGATCCAGGATCTTTTTCCTTGCAAACACACTGCACAAGCAAGACAGACAAATGCAGGCCTCCTTTCTCAGGACAAGCATTCAAAAAAAAAAAAAGTATTACGCAATCCACAAGACATGCGCATTACTCATCAAAACAATCATGAGTATCCTGTTTCTGCAGCCCTGCCTCTCAGTGCTTGTTTCTCTCCAGTACTGTATGGCTGTACTGAAGCCAGGACCCAGTAACAACTGCATCTGTATGAACCTAGAGCCCGACATGGAGGGGGTGTTTGGAGCAGCTATAGCAAGGATCAGAAGCAGTCCTACTGTGAAGGACAGAAGTATCTTGCTGTGTTTGCTTTGTGATGTGGTCTGATCACTTATACTGTTGAATTAATAAAAATAACAAGACATAAGCTTTCCAAATGGAGTGCATTGCTAACAGTCATTCATTGCTCTATTCTTATTCCACATATTTAGGAAGTGCACACTATCTGATAAATCGAGACATAAGAAACAAATGAATGCCTTTATACTGTAAGAAAAAAACTCTTTCTAGAAATACTGCAGAAACATTCACATCCTCTATTTCTGTCTTTTTTATAAAAGGCAGGCTGTGTCTTATTATCATCAAGGAAAAAGTAAACAAACGTAATTTAATCAGTTCTGTCTTTCATTGATTTGCATCAGCAAGAATAAAAGACAAAGGCAGAATGGAAAACAGCAGCTTTGTGCTAAAAGTTTGAATGCACAAAATACTTCTTTCTCCAGCTGTCAAACATTAAAAAGTGCTATGCATACCAGTAATAATAAAAGTGTCAAACAATTGACCACAATGGGAATCACAATGCTTCATTAAAAGCTCCAAAGCAGAGCAGAAAAGCTTCCAGCCATTTGTTAAACAGAACTAAATGGTAAGCTACTTTCAAAAAGTGTCATTAGATGCTTTCATCTGGTCTGGTCAGCCAGATGAATATCTCACTGCTTATTTCAGTCCAGTCCGCATACGGCTGTATGTGCCATTTGCTTTCCTGAGCCTGAGGTATCTCTCAGTAAAGCAGAAAAGGTTCATGTCCTTTCCAGTGATCAGGCCTTCATTCCACATGGCACAGGGATATAATCAGTAATATATAATTACATATGTAAATACAAAATTATCTAGAGAAACTAACCCATTTGTTCGGCTGACTGGCGATGCTGTGATAAGGAATTTCAGCAGACAGGATATTTATAAACCCTTTATCTCTACATACAATCAGAACTAAAATGTTAAACAATACCCTGAGTAGAGGGTTGCTTCAGTTCAACGTTTCTCCATTGTTGCTTTTCCCACTTAATTTTTTTTTTCTCCCTCTCTGTCTGGTTACTGCCTAAAACTTGGCAGTGAGAGAAAAAAAGGCAACGTGACTCACACGGACAACTTCATTTGCTGCAAGAGACCTCAGTAATTGCTCTAACCCACTTACAGGAAAGCTACCCCTCCTCTTTCTCTCTTCCGCCACCCTTAGATAGACAGGGGCCATACTTGTAACATGAGCAGCCTGGCTGATCTCAGAGGTCATGCTATCACTTATGAAGTAACCAGGCCTCTTTCTTTTCACTTTTCTTCTTCTGGATTCAAGTTAACCCCTCACAAGAATGTAAAGCAGTTTCGGTTTAAGGAGCAGCTTCCTGCTGCAGATTTCTCATGAGCCTAATAACCAGGGTTTCCAAAGGACTCGGAGCTCAGGGGCAGCAGGGTTGAAGTGGCTGCTCCCATGACACGCACCAGCTTGGCAGCCAGCACCACAGCTCCGGGATAATGCTGCCGAGGAGTCAAACAATTGCTGCCTTCTCCTTTTCTTAAGGGATGGGGGCAGGGGACAGTAAATAGGAACAGGAGAAGAATCAGCACAGATGCCTATGCAGCACTCTACCAAAATATATTTTCATTTTTAATTACATAATCAACATAATGAGAGTGGCATTCGTAGTGAGGCGGCAGAACAGATGGCAAGGACTTAGTTTCAGCAAGATGTTAATTAACAACAACTCTGCTTTCTGCTAGGAAAGGGGGTTTGTTCAGCTCTAGCAGGGTTAAGATGTGTGCAGTGTGCTTACTACATAGCACAAAACTCAGTTTCCAAACATAAAATTGTGATTCTCTCTCTCTCTCTCCCCTCCACATCCCTGTTGAAACTTCCAGGACACTCTCTAAAACACTGCAACATTCTACATGCAAAGCCTCATAAAAACCAACACAAATTTGGATCCTAGCAGTAGCTTGGAATTCGTTTTGCAAACGCTTTTGAAAGAGGAAAGGTAAGAAGAGTTAATATAATTAATATGATTGAGAGAGTTTCGTGCAAGCAAAAAGTAAGGCTTGTGTAAGATACAGCAGCTTCACAGAGATGTGGTTGAAGTTAAAGCCTTCTTAGATGTTCTGCATAAAGTTCTCTCTCCTCTTCCCTCTGTTCCACATGCTTGGACTTAACATCTTCAGCACACTGATGCAGCTGAATTGGAAAGAGCTAACCCAAGGGGAACTGAAGCAGAAAGTAGCTATGAAAGATATTTAATAAAAACTCAGGCAGAGAATACATCACCCAGACACAATGAATAGGGAAACAGCACATGCAGCCGAAAAGTCTAGCCTCTATTTTTCTGTCTGATAAGCTGGCTGGACAGGCAGGCACACTGAAGAGCCCACAAACACCCAGCTCTTTCCTCCCTGTGCTGCCAGGTGACCCGAGATTGCTTTTTCCTGCTTTGCATTCACCATCAGAGGCTCTCCAGAGTCACACACCCAAGTCCTGCAGAGGCCTGTGGGCAACATTCCTCCGGGGATTACATCTGTCCCCAGCAGGGAAGAGAGATACAGGCCAAAAGGGATGGGCCTCCAGTGGGGAGGAACAAGGTAGCTGTAGAGAACATCAACATGAACATAAGCAGGAGCTGAAGGACAGTACAACAGGGAAGGGAGAGGGGAAGCAGTCATATACTATAACAATATTTTATAAAATAGGGCAACAGGGCATCTAGATTCATCCGCTGTGGAGCTTGGAAGTGAACCCACTATTCCCACATCTCACCACTCATTCCTGTGTTGCCAGCAAACATGTAACAGATGCAGCTGTTACTTGCAGATGACAAGAGATGTCTCTGCCCATTCTAGTGACATGCACATCTAGAAAGGATGCTTTTCCATTACTTCCACTTACTCTGTGCAGGCAGTAGATGATTGTGGGTCTGTGCTGTAAGCTGAAAAATCATATCCCTATCCATTGCCCAGGGGCAGTGAATGATATGATTGCATATGAGTTTTTATTTTCTTTCAATGTGAGTTAAAAACATAGATGGGATGAGTTAAGAATTATATTACAAGAATATTGCTAGCATGAAGTCCAACACTAAAAAAATTAGTATATGACTGAACTAGCAATGTCTGTTAAACCTTTCAGCAGCTACTTTTATTCAAAATATCAGGTCAGGCTCCCATGCCATATTGCTCTCAGCCATAAGTGTATCCTGACATTATTATACTGAGTGTAACTGACCTACAGAATTGTGTGTGATTTGGGCCTCCGTCAGTTCACACTGTGTTAACCCAGAAATGGGACTCTGAGAAGAACTCAGTATCTCACATACATGAGATGGCAGAAATTCTTTGCGAGATGATTTTCAGGAGAAGTGCCAGATATCACCAAAACTGTGCTTAGGAGGTGCAAAGTAGAGGAAAGGAAAAAACACACACACAAAAAATTCTGCTTAACCTGTCCTCCTTTTACAGGGGTTAAGAGGGAGATGTGAGAATCAACAGAACTGCATTTGGAGTTATGGCTACTTTTTTAGGGGAGGAGAGGAGGGTGAATAAAAGCCCTTTGCAGATATTACCTTTAAAAAAGTAAAATCAACATATGAAGTTAACTCTTCAAGCAAAACCAGAAAGAAAAGCAACCAACAGATGCACAGACAAGCACTGACTTCAGTGGATCTGCGAGGCTGAATTTGGCTTGGATTCTGTGAAGTACTTTCAAAGCAGGAGCATACTGCATACAAATGAGCGTTAAATAATTTGCACCATTAAGAGAGCTCTGAGCAGCTCATCTGGATGTTGAGAAAAGCTAAAGCAAATGTACATTGTTTGAATACCATTAGGGACAGTCATTAACTAGCAGTAAGATATCTACAGTATCGGCACTTAGCGCTGTAATAAGAGACCCATCCTCCCTTCCAGGTTATTTTCTTTATTGATTTGTAGAATTTCTTATTCACAAGCTTTAGACTGCCACAGAACTCAGCAGTTCCTGGAGGAATACCCATTAAAGAACTATACAATTCTTTTTTTATATGGCATCTTTTAATTTTGGTTTTAAAGAAACATAGTCCTGTTTGTTCGTTGTAGATAGACAATTTAAATGCCAATGTATATCAAGGAAACAAAGGCACAAATAGGTAAATGGATCTATCAGAGTGACACAGAAGGACATAGTGTAACAGAAATAGACTAAAGGGTCTGGATGCTCAGTTTCCTGGTTTAACCATTTCACTAGATCAGCACTGAGCAGAGCTGCTCTAGGACTAAGGATAAACTGTGGCCTCATACCAGATCTCAAAATGCTTGCAAACATGTTTCAGAAGTAGTGGAGACAGTACAGAACACATCAGGTGAAGAACACAAGTTGTGCGAAGAACCAAAGGTGCAATATAGTTTAATATGGTTGAAGGTATTCAAGTGCCAGAGCTGCAGGAGCTGACAAGTGATGGAATACTAAGAGCTAAATACGTGCAGCAAAGTGCATAGGGGGAGGCAGGGGCAGGCAGCAGCCTACAGGCAGTTGAAGGGGAGCTGGAAAGAATCTTTAATGAAGGCAGAAATCGTTCTGGGTGACTCAGAATATTGGTATTCACAAAGAGAATTGAGAACAGGCAAAAATAAATAAAGCTGAAAGCAAAACTCAAAGGCCAAATCCCTCTCAATAGCCAGAACACTGATATAATCTGAGCAACCAAACAACAGGTCCTTGTGAAAACCTCTCCCCAGCTACTTCCTGCACACCAGCCTCTCTCCACGGCTGGTGATGGCTGCAAGCAGCTCCCACTGCCCAAGCCAGAGAGATTTGCAGGCTGCTGTTGTACTGACACCATTTTTCTTGCAAAATGCAGCCCCGGTGGTCTTCCCTCCACACCCCCAGCCCTTGGCTTCCCTGTGACATCTCCACTAGTGCATTGTGTAACTTCGCAAACTTCCCTTGAGGCCCGAGCAGCTCAGCTCGGCTTTCATTAGCTGCCAGTTTTTGTACATGTCACAGGCACACACATCGGTCACTGACAGATTCAAAGTCATAGTAGTTTATTTCCGAGTGGATTTATGCCAGCCAACTCCCAAATCCTGCTGGCCCCAGCCCAAAACATATGCAGGCAGCGTTTAACTATAACCCCAAGTACTACAAGTTTTAAAGTGAAGACTGAAAACCTGATTAGCTTTAATTTCTTATAGAAGTGTGATGGCTTTTTGCCTTTTTTCTTTTTTCATTAAAAAGTAGTCAGAGAAGTTAGCTATATCTATTGGAACTGAGATCAGTAAAACTGAGGAACAGGAAAGACTTCCTGACAGTGAGATCTATTAGTCAATGGAGTAGTCTCCCAAAGGAGGCAATGGAAGCACAAGAAGTGCTTTAGCAGAGCCACTATTAAGTGCTCCAAGTGAGGCTGCCAACTCCTCAAGGACTGCCGTAAGACACACGGCCTTCAGCAGTGCATCTTGCCTGCCATTAGCCTGCTAATGCACATCCTGGCTTGGCTGAGTGCTATCTGGGAATAACTCGTTGACTTAAAATTTCATTAATGAGAAAATATTAGAAGACAATTTTCTAATGGTAGGGGCAGGCTTTTGCAACATATCTTCCCATGACAAAAGGTGAGTATTAGTAAAGGGGAGAAGTGAACAGTTGCATTAGTATTTGTGTTAGGATTTATTTGTTAACCTTTCCTTAAACTACCACAAAGTAAAAAATATTAAATTGGTTGGACCCCCTCACTGTCTCTTTCACCCTGCAGAAAATAGTCACTTTCCAATCTCTCACCAGTATTACCAGATCAGTACAAAAGTAAAAGCCACCAGTTACAACAGGCCTCGAGTTTGAAAATACAGATCTGTAATTTCTTTACCTAAGAAGGCAGACAAAAGCAAGACACAAATTGAGATACTAAAATGAAGGCAAAACTCAGTCTTATGAACACTTCTAGGAAGAAAAACATAAGGGGAGGGGGAATTAAACTATTTTCCAGAAGTTTTTAATGTCAGTCTAAAACCAAGCACTTGAAATGTTCTCCTCTTACTCTTCCAGTTAGTATACACTGCACTGTGTAGCAGCAACACCATTTCAATGGTTCAGCTGGTAACTTCCAAGCACATGGTATTTAGACTTCAAATGTAACCTTAATACTGAATGTCTAGGATTTGATGTTTACTTTATTATCCTCATCAATCACCAGTACAAAGCACTCAGCTTTGGATCTGTAGTAAGATGAAGTTCTGCCTTTGTGTGATTTGGTATTTCTAACAATCTGAAGATCTGAAAATCCATTGAAGGGTGGACAGAGAGAGAGAAGATGACTTTTTGTGTTTTAAAAGCAGACTCACCAATGCAACAGGGAAGCCTGCCTACACTTTTGAATTTGACCTTTCCCTCAGCTGCAACATCTTGTTTCTTCAGAAAGATATCAGACTTCAGGGGACCAATACAGCAGCAAAGGGGAAATCAGCAGAGTCATTTCAGTATCTAGTTCAGACTCCCATCTTGAGCCCCTTGAGAGCAAGGGTTCAACAGGAACAGTGCAAAAGCAGCCGGGCTCTAGGGAGTCTTTTGAGAGCCAGCACTAAGGACACAGTACCTTTAAAGACCGATGACATTTGGCCAGTTAAGTCTGTCAGGGAAAACTCTTGACATGCTTCCACGCTTCACCTCATGCCGGTCATTCCAGCTGCTGGGAACAGTTGTGTGGAATTAGCTGCATCAACAGAAAGCAATGGGGTGAAATATCTGTCAGTGACCCAACTCGCATTACCTGTGCCTGTCTGTAACCCAACAATTAGAAGCATTGGTAGCAGTTTGGCTTAATTATAACTTAGAACTTCTTGAAGTACAGACTTTGCACAAGATTTTAAATTACTATAATTAATTATATAGAAAGCCTGAAGTGTCTTCTGGTCCATTGTTAATTTCCCCCTCCCACCCCCCCCTCCACTGACACCAGAACTTGGTTCATAAAGGAACTGGGCTGTAGACTAAAAGACAGTTATCTCTGATATCCTGATAAACATGCAGAGAAATACCTTTTATGTCTTATATAAAGACATACAAGGCTTCAGATTTTTTTAGTCTCAACTAAGATGCAAAAAAGAACATCCTAATCTATACTTGTGCAGTCCCACTCCTTACATGAATGAGTTCTTTTCCGCCTCCCATATAAAAGGCTTTTTGCACTCCCCAAATTATTGCTGCTGGCCGTTATCAGAGATCTGTACCCCCGCCTGAACCAACTACTTGAATTTTAATCTGTGAAAACCAAACCACAGAATTTGTGCCAGAAACGCTGCAAGTTCTTAAAAGATACAGCAAATTAAGGAAGGTATTATCATGCAATGAAACTTTTCCCACTCAGCTTCCCAATGCTACCTGCAAAATGAAAATATTATGGAAGTGACACAATACACAGAGGGCTCTCTTGAACAATTTGTGGCAATGGGCAACGTCTCGTATCTTTTTGTTTTGCATTGACCAAAGGAAAGAGGGAGCCCTCTAGGGGTAGAAGCACAGGGCCCTGGAGGAGGACTCAAGACACCTGCAGAACAACTGGCCTTTCCACAACGAGACCCTCCAGCCTTACCTTGTGCAAGGGCTCAGAAATGAAAGCTCTACGCCGAAAAATTAGAAGCCAAAGGTCTATGCAGAAAAATCAAGCCGGGTAGAAGGAAGTAACAGGCTCTTTGCTACAATGCCTATTCTACAGCCTACAACGTGATGTAGGAAGTCAGTCTCTTCTATTGTTTGTGCAACATTTTTCAGGGAGAACAGAACATCACCAAACTGCAGACGGAAGTACTGCAGCTAGTTTGGCCCACCACAACATCGCTGGAATTTTTTTCTTTTAGGCTATGCAAAAGACTTGGATTTGCCCTTCTGTATGCCTCAAGCATACAATAAACTCTTATATAAAATGAGCAGATTTAGGTCTGTTAAGGCATGTTAAAAATATTTCTTTCCAAAAGTTACTTCTATTTGAAGACTAGATAACAGCTGCACCATTTAAACATTTAAATATTTTCTCATTCTAATGAGAACTTAAGATTCTTTCCAAACAGTACAACATAACACAAGAATGTGGCAAACCCCAGCCAGCTTCAAAATATTCTAACTCCAGTAAAAACAACCAACTAAAAGCCCCCCAAATCCCCACCAAACAAAATGTGAGTGTCAAAAAGCGACTAACAAGATATTAAGAATTAGTTGTGGTGCAACAGGTAACAGATTTTGTTCGATATCACTTTGAAAAAAAACAAGGTATTTTTTATCCAAGGGATGGACTTTGTAAGACATCTGCACAGTCACATATGCAAAGCAGTGTTATTAGTTTGGTGAAACAGATAAATACCCATTACTGTCTCTATACATAATTTTTCTGCATGACATAGTCTAGGTTATGCTTGCTTTCTTAAAAAAAAAAAATAATTTGAGACAGTAACATGAAAGCCTGTAATCTACATTAGTTCTACTTGATTAGCAAACTTGATCTGGATGCAGAAAACATTTTGTGTGGCCCTCACCACACAAATGAAAGCAGAGACGCTGAAGTCTCTGGAGTGCAATGACCTCTGCATTTCTAGGGGACAGCCCGTATTTCTTAAAGTTCTCCTGGTCTCTGAAGCAGCACTTCTGCTCACTCCATTTCCCAGGTGTAGAGCACAGGCATTTCCAGAATGATCTGGTAGAGTTGAGGAATTAATCTCTGCATAACAACCCCAAGTTTCCCAGAGAACCTGGATGAAACCAGCAAATACTAGTCAGGGTAAACTATGCAGCCCTACAAGCATTTGTGTTTTAATTGTCAGTAATTCAGGCTACAACAGAAACATCTGCCTCACAACCACTCTTATTCCATGACTTTCCACACTTTAGGAAATTATTTGCTACAGAATTTGCAGCCCATTGTCCTCAAAGAAACATATATCAAATGGAGGTGGTTAAACAGGACAAAGATTTGTTATTCCTTGCTCAAACATTTGAGGTGGATAATTCTTCTGTGTCATGAACCCTATCAATGGCATCTAAGTTTAGCTTCATGTAGTTCTAAATCAAAGTTTTACATTAATTTCATGGGCCTATTGATTTCTTCTTGCTCAAACCCACCAGAAACAGAGACTGCAGATGACCGATATCACGAAGCAGAAGGTTTGCTATGAGCCCCACGTTGAACACATGGTCTACTGGAGATCTAGTAGATGAAAAAGAAGACATTCATGAACAAGATGGCACAGCCAAAAAGAATCAGCAACATCTGGCTTTCACCTCCTACTAATCAAAAGGAGACAGTAAAGCCAATGTTTGGCACCAGCAAGGAGAAACAATAGTAATGTGCAGTCCTGTTCTCAGTTGCAGCTGCCATGGGCTCAGATCTTTAGGAAGACAGCCCACTTCATTAGGAAGTACCAAAAATGCCTACAAGACACTGAAGCGATTTTTTTCCAGCTCTGTTATCAACAAAGAGTAGCTGCAGTTACCTTTTGATCATGGAGTTGCCTGGATGATAGATTCCCACAGTCACTTTACATAATTGTTGCTTATGCTCTGTGGTGAGCTAAGTGAATCACAGGCTAGGAAACTGCTGCTAAACCTAGTCAAGCAAATCCCCAACCTACCTTCTTCTAAGAATTTGCTATTTTTCTAGAGATCATTACAAGTGAATTTTTACCCCTGAAATTCTTACTGTTAAAACCACCCACCAAAACAAAACAAACCAACAAAACACTTAGCATGATGAAATGGAAGACATTTTCAAGAGACTGAAGTTTGATCTGAAGTAGGTTCAAGTATGTCCTGAGTAGCTTAAACAGAATCTACCTGATGACAGATTATGGTGGTTCTTATTTTTGCATTTCAAGAAATACCTTATCTGCTTCCCTCTGATGCAGCATTCTAGGGTTTTACTAGATTTTTTGCGTTTCTTCTTCAATAGCATTTAGACAAACAGCCTAAGAGACCACAACTCTCAGGTCCCCAAACTGCTGAAGCATTCTTTTTGTTGAGTCTCTTATCTCTGTCCTGCTCTCCTTGCATCTTCCTTTGATGTCATGAACACCAGCACTTCAAAAACAACAAGACATTAGCTCAGCTCTACTTACATTTTGAAAGTTACCATCCTTCTCAAAATTTCTTCTGTGTTTTGTAGTAAACTAACTCTAATGTACTCCAAGAATTCACTGTCCATCCTTCCATTTGAATGGTTAAAGACTGCTTCTTTAACAATCAGTCATCACAATCTCTGCTGCAATAAGTTCATTATCCCATTACTGGAAGACATCAGGTAACACATCAAACTTAACCTGCATTATTACTGTTGTTAGCTGATAAAAAGAATGAAAGAACTTAGATCAAATCAATGAATTAGAGGTACATTGTCCACTTCTAAGCTGGTCTCAGTGACATCATCTTTTCAAGTAAGCATTCTCTGTGATCCCAAGGATTGTCTCCTTCTAGTGCTTCCATTGGCCTCTTTTCCCAGAAGGGCCCTATAGAAGCAGGTAAGATTCGGTAAACACCAATCTGAGTAACCACTCAAAGATGTACAATATCACCATTGCAGATCCAGCTACTTGAAGTATTAGAATGAAAAATACATTCAGAAAAAGAAACAAACAATGCTTTGAATCACTGGACTTTATTAATACTTCAGAAACATCAGATCCCACAGTGGATTGTTGTTACCCCCGCCTGTTTCCAATCGCTGCTTTGAACAACTTCTTGCAATATGCAAATAGATACATGAGGCACTGTGTGAATACAAAAGTGACAATACAAAAAACCCCAACAATTAAACCTCATGCAATACATATATATAATATGTAAAATATGGTAATATAGCATAATACACACAAGCACTATTAGAACAGTCCATGTAAATGAATGTACAATATGCATAGCATTTAATGATCAATGACAACAGGTTTCTGACCTGTACACAAAACCAGTCAGCTTAAGTGAGAGTTTCAAGATACCAGATAACTGGTTAAGCCACAGCTTATAAAACCTGCTGTACTGCAGCTTTTCTGCTCAGGGTCACAAGTGCAGATTAGCACACAAAATAAATAAGGACTACGATTCTACAACACTTGGCTAACAGCTCCTATTTCAAAGTCACTGGCCCTCTTACTTTCATTCAAGGTTCGTTAGCCAACACAGTGGCAAGAAATATGCCTAAAGCAACACTTCTGCTCTTGTACTATTTTAATACTGAGA